>NC_056742.1:320910504-321070504 GCF_019279795.1 Protopterus annectens | reverse complement strand
TCACTTATGACATTGGCAATCATAAATTTTATAAATGAAAACTAACCATACTGACATATTTTCAGTTGCAAACATTATACAACGCATCACATATAATCTACTGTACAGTCATTGCCAATCAAACGTTACATAACTAATTCAATTCCTGCCTTCCCTTAAAACTCATTCCTTCTCCAAAACATTATTCTGCATTTATTGTTCCCACGATTCCCACTTTTGTCTATGTAATTTGCTCCTACCTTTTTCTAAAGATCCCACTCCCAGGTTTTTTATTTGTCAGCATATTCACTGCTTCTAGTACTGTTGGTTTAAAGTTTGATTTCCATGTTCAAATATTTTTGGCAGCCACCAGAATTGAACAACTCAACAAGGCCTTAACTATGCGTAGGCAATTCTGATTTTGTGTCACAGCTCAAAAAAAACATAGTTTTCTTAGTTACACCAATTTGTTCATCCAGTATTTCTGACAGAGTAGTCTGCAGGGAATTTTTAAAGTCTGACATCTCATTACACTCCCAAAAAATATGTTCCAATTACCTCTTTCTTCCCCATCATACCTCCATTCCACCAGGAGCCTTTCAGAATTGACAAGAAGGTATACAACTCTGCCACTCTGACATTTAGGGCCGTCAACTACCAGACACATATGTCTAAGCACTCCCTGGCCCTTTTGACTCCGTCTTCAAACCTCTTGGATGATCTCCCTGATTCGGAAATTTCTAACCTGATCTCCTTGTCCTCACAAATGACAAGACACTCAGTCAAATGCAGTTATGATGCTGCAGAGGCCTCGGCCAGATCTGCAGTTTCTGCTTCAGTGCTCAGAAGGTACTCTTGGTTGAGGCTCCAACCCCCGCCTGATGATATCAGGACTAAACTTCTAGATGCTCCCCTGGACAATACTGCCTTGTTTGGGGCCCAAGTGGCAGAACTTTTCAAAACCCTTCAACAGAAGGGGAAAGAACTACAGGACTTGAAACATTTGATCCGATGTTGTCAATCTTTATTCATTCTTGACTGTTAGGTTCCGGTTCCAACCCCTCAGAACCAATTTGGCCGTTATAACAAGCTTGCACCAGCCAGAAACTCTCAAGTGAAGGCTGCCCATACTGCCTCTCTTCCCTTCCCCTCAGATCTCATTTGCCATGTAGAAAATTGGACGCGTCAGTCATGCTCTCAGCTAAGTGTTAATCTTTTATATATATATATATATATATATATATATCTTTATATATATATATTTTTTTTCTACTCCTCTAATTGTTGTCCTTTCCTTAGTAGTGTGTATTGCTGTGAGTGTTCGTATACCCTTTTTTCTTTTACCTTGTCCGTAAACTCGTTGGTATAGGCCCTTCCCTTCCTTCTACCTCTAGTAACTCTTGGATACCATCGCTGGTATCCTTATTTTTTTCTCTCCTTTCTTGTATTACCCTCTTGGGGTAATTTTTTAAGTACCATCATTGGTACATCAAAAAGAAAAGAGTGTGTGTGTGGCTGTATGTGTGCCCTCCTGTTATATTTTGAACTATGGCAGAAAAACAAAAGGGAACCACAGGGTTCAAACAATGTGATAAATGTGGCAGAAAGATGCCCAACTCTGGGCATCTTTCATGTGTATATTGTTTAGGAATGCCACATTTGGAAATATAACCTGCATGTGAACTCTTCAAGGGTTTCAGTGTTCAAACCCTTGCAGAAAGACGTAACAAACTTATCCTCAAGGGGCTGCTAAAATGCCCTTTTTGTGAGGCTTTTTCTGAGAAGAAGATATCTATGTCTCCCAGAAAAGAAACCAAGAAAAGGAGCCACTCAGTACCTGCATCTCCTAAGGTACAGGAAACTAAATTGGCTAAGGTGCAGGTTTCGACTCCTCCTTCAGAATTGAGGCCTAAATTACCAAAATCTGCACAAATTTCTGCTCAGGCACCGATATCTGTCATGCCCCCCCTCGGTGCTGACTGTTATTGAAACTACTAAAATTTCTACCCGACCTTATCATCAGTACCTACGACCCTCTTGGCACCAGCAATAGTCTACCCAAGCATTCTGGTCACTTCCTCCCCTGCAAAACAAATTATTGGTCAACAGACCACAGTGCTGAAGGTCGAGAGTATACCCAGGACTAGATACTCCCCATCAACAGACCTCTTCTTGAGTCAACAACTAAGTCCTTTTCTTGACAGACCAGAATCACCTTCGGGGATGTCCATCCATTCCACCAGGAGCCTTTCAGAGCTAGATGTAGTCAGATTGGTGGATCAGCTCTTGGCAGCCAGAGGCCTTCCTGCTCTCCCTAGAACCTCTCTGCCATCTGGAGCTGAGAGTTACTCTTCCAGGACACCCACTTATCTTCCTCCTTCAACCTCTTCTCAGGTCTTGGAGCCCTCTACTTCGACATTCCCGGTGCCAGTTACTTCAGTACTGATGGTGGATCATGCCTTGGTTCCGGAACTGACTCTGTGGTCTGTGGCTCCACTGGAGCTGACCCACTCACGGAGCCACAATTTGGCTGTTAACTTCAGTATCCCTGACTCGGGTCAGATTTTTTTCCATGCACTGTCTACTGTTCCTAGTGCCCTGGCAGTTACAAGTCCTCTCATGAATCCTACCCTGGAGGGGGGCTCATCAGACCAGGGTGTGACCCAGGTTCTGAGGTTGTCTTTCTCAGTTCTGGGCTCTCATCCCTCTTTGGGGGGGCCCACCTTCCAGATTATGGAGTGAGCCTTGGCTTCAGCAGGTTCACAGTTGGCACCATCCCTGTCAAGTGTCATGTCTATGTATCCTCTGGCTTGCAGCTGACACATTCTGCTACCTTGGGGCAGTGGCACAAGAGCAGCAAGATACCCTATTGCAGGGACCCCCTTCTTCAGTGTCCTCATCAGACCTTTCCCCTGAGGAGCCACCCTGTAAGAGATTGTGCAAGAGGAAACACCTGGATTCTCCAGAAGAATCGTTCACTGAGGATATAGATTTTGATGAAGGGGAGTGGTCCCCTCTGTCACCCCTCTGAAGATATCTCCTTCAGAGACATCCTAGAAATTCTAAAACAGAGGTGTGATTGGAAGCCCACAAACCCATCCTCCGAGGAATCTGTTTTCTTGCAGACTTTTCATGTCCAGCCTTCTACTTCTTATGTGACTCCACCTACTGATGAACTGTTCAAACTCATCGTGCCGCATCCATGGAAGGCTCCTGATACTATAGAGCCAATCCCACGGAGACTGGACAAAATTCTTTCAGAGCCTGAGGATCAGCCCCACTGGTCGAACGGTCTAATGGTGGATGCCATGGTGGCAGCGGCTGCCACAAAAAAGGAACTCGCTGAGGAGAGTCCAGCTGTCCATCTTCCAAATCAAGAGTCCCAGATGATGGACAGATTCAGGAAGCAGGTCTTTGCTTCAGTGGTCACTTTTAACTCACCCAATCCCCATAACCAACTGATGCAAACAGGATTTATCTTAATGGAGAAAGAAGAGAATTTATGGAACCTCTGAGGCCAAGGCCATAGTGGCCATGGATACATTCCTGGTGGGGTGGGGGTTGGGGCATTTTCAGGGAAAGACAGTCCAAGGCACTTGGTCCCCTCAAAAGAACAATTTGCATAACAACATCCTAAAATTAAGGGCAGTCCTCTTAAAGTTGCAAGCATTCCAATCTGCCCTCTTTTCTGGGACAATTGCTGTTCAGTCAGACAACATATCATTGGTCTGGTACATCAACAAACAGGGGTGACCAGATCCTAACTTCCATGTCAGGAAGCCCTAAGAGTTTGACAGCAGGCAATCACCTCCAACCACTTTCTGATTTTGCACATTCCGGGGAACTCCAACATGGTTGCGGACAAACTGAGCAGGTGCATTCTCCTGCCTCATGAGTGGTCTCTCAATCCTAATGTGGCAGCGAAGATCTTTCATTGATGAGGTCAGCCTTGCTGCGACCTGTTCACCTCTCCCATAAACCACAAATGCAGCAGCTACTTTGCCCTAATCCCCCCTTGTGGGGAGTCCCCGAGAGATGCTCTTCTGCACGATTGGCCTCCGGGACTTCTTTATGCCTTCCCACCAATCCTTCTAATTCCCCAATTTCTGAAGAAAGCCCAATGGTTGGGAAGCAAAGTGATTCTCATTGCACCTTATTGGCCCTGTCATCTCTGGTTTCCCTTTCTCTGGCCTCACTTAGTTCACCGCCCATGGATTCTGGATCCAACTCCGGACCTGTTATCTCATCCTCAGGGCCTGGTCCACCCCAATCTACAAAATCTCAAGCTGACGGCTTGGTTTCTCCATTTCCAGTAATTGCCAGACAAAATAATTTATTTTCCCCAGTTCAAAAGATACTTCTGGCTTCTCATAAACCTTCCACCAGAAAACTTTATTTTAGTAAATGGAAGACATTTGTGTTTTGGTCTGATGAAAAGGGTATTTATCCTTTCTCAGCCTTGATTGATAAGGTCTTGGAATACCTATCCACCTTATTTCAGTTGGGCGCATCTACTTCTTCCATTAGAGTTCATTTCGCTGACATTTCCAACTTCCACAATGGATTTGATGATCATTCCTTGATGTCTCACCGTCTATTTAAAACGTTTTGTAAGGGAGCCTTACATTTGAAACCACCTTTTAAAGACCTCGTTGCACCTTGGAATTTAACATTGGTCTTGCAATGTTTAGTTTTCCAGCCTTTCAAGCCAACAGCCACCTGTGATATCAAGTTTTTATCTTGGAAGACTATTCCTGGTAGCGATCACTTTGGCCAGGAGAATTTTAGAGTTGCAGGCTTTGTGTATTAAACATCCATATATCATTTTTTCACAAGGACATAGTTTCAATCAGAAATAATCCCTCCTTTCTACCTAAAGTAGTATCAGATTCTAATATTAATCAGACTATTGATTTACCAATCTTTTCCCTAATTTCTCGAACAAGGGAGAATATTGCTTACATTTGTTGGATATACACAGGCAATTACGTTTTTATCTGGATAGAACAAAACCACTTAGAAAATCAGACCAACTATTCCTATTCTTTTCAGGTACTAGACGGAGTAAAAAAATGGTTGAGAGATTGCATCACTTATGTTTGTAGCCAAAATAAGATGGGCTTAACAGAAATGAAGGCACATTCTTCCAGATCTGTTTTCACTTCAGTAGCTTTCATTCCAGAGCTTCTATGGATGACATATGTGCAGCCGCAACATGGGCTACTCTCCATACTTTTATCACTCATTGCAAATTGGATACAGTCTCCAGGGGAAGGGCATCCTTTGGCTATATGGTGCTCAGGAATATCCTTCCCTTTGGCGTGCCAGGGAGTAAAGTAGCTAGGGACTCTGTCACAACAGTCAAGAATGAATGAAGATTTACAACATCAGATAAAGTTATGTTCTTACCATAATGTTCCATCTGTGTTGTCGATCTTCATTCATTCTTGACATCCCGCCCTCCTACTCCCACCAAAAGACACATGGAGGTTTGGAGCTAGTCCTGGGATCGTAGTAGGGTTGTTGCTCAGACAAAGCGTCAATGATTTTTTACTCTATAGGCAAAACTCAATCTGAGGGAAGGGAAGAGAGGCAGTATGGGTACCTTACTTACTTAGGGGTAGCCTTGGCTTGAGAGTTTCTGGCTGGCGCAAGCTTGTTATAATGGCCAAGTCACTTCTAATGGGTCAGAACCCGAACTCGACAGTCAAGAATGAATGAAGATGACTACACAGACGGAACATTATGGGAAGAACATAACTTTTTTTTTGTGTCACCAATTCCTAAATTCCACAGAAATGATCCTACTATGACCCAAATCATTAGAAAACATTCTGCTCCTCCATCTCCTGCTAGGGGCAAAGAGTTCCAGAAAGCAGCAGCCACCTTCCAGGCCTGCCCAGACACCAACCCAGAAACCTCCATTTCAGGACAAAGCAGGTATACTGTGATGGGTCTATATTATATGAACGAAAGTTCATAATGTTGAACGCTCTAAGAGTGAAAATTCCGGACCTCGAAGTGCTTCATGTGGGATCGCAGTACAGTGAAGGTCAGAATATTTGCCCTTTCCTCACTGTAATGTGATCTCACAGTTGGTATATATATTTAGCAGGGGGCACCCCCCCATAATAAGGAGTTTGAGGTCTGGAATGTTTGCTCTTTAGAGCATTCGACATTAACTTTCGTTCATGTAATATAGACCAGTCTGTGACTACCTGCCTCCTCCAGATGCTGTACCACTTTCACCGAGACTCTCTCACTGTCTCCATTTCTGGAAAAGCATTATCTCAGACAAGCAGGTCTTGTCAATCATAGAAGAAGGTTACTTCATGACTTGGGCCATTCCTCTACTCTTCAGAGGCATCCCACAGCCAGCAAAGGACCAGCTGCTCCTATTTCAACCAGTCTTGGACAGCCTCCTCTCTCAAGGGACTATCCAACCACTTCCTGCATCAGAAAAAGGGAAGGAGCTTTTGCGCCAGACTTTTCCTTGTCCCAAAAAAGAACAGTCCATGGAGACCCATGCTGGATCTCTCTCACCTCAGCCTTTTTTTTTAAGCACCCACCTTCCGCATTCTCACACTACAGACTCTATTTCCACTGCTAATACCTCAGGCATTTTTGGCCACCTTGGACATCAAAGATACCTACCTGCATACCCCCATCCGGCCCAAATACAGGAAGTACTTACACTTTTCTGTGGGTTCCTCACATTTTCAATTCTCAGCTTTACCCTTTGGACTATCTACTGCTCCAAGGGTATTCACCAAGTGTCTGGCTCCAGTGGTAGCCTCTTGCAGGGCCCTAGGAATACAGATTTTCACATACCTAGATGACCTCCTGATCCAGGCAGATTGTCACAGTACCCTCCAGAACCATCTCCAAATTTCTGCTCTGCAGTCTCTGGGTTTCACCATCGACTTTCCCAAATCCAGCCTAAACCCCTCCTAGGACCAGGTTTTCCTGGGGTGCAGAATCAGGACAGACATTATGATGGCATTCCTATCATCCTAAAAGGTGGAAATCCTGATGGAATACCTTTTGTCTGTCATCCAGACCCCTGCAATGACAGTAAGAGCATATCTCAGACTCTTAGGGCATATGAGTTTTACAATCGCCATGTCACTGGCAAGACTTCACATGAGGAAACTTCAGTGGTACCTGAGGGTCCAAATGGACCCAACACTCTCACCCTTTGGACCACACCATTCACTTCCTACCATGCCCAAGGAAGGAGATCCTTTGGTGGGTGGATCAAGTGTCTCTGAACACAGGAGTTCCCTTACAACCCCTAACTCCAGTCCAGGAAATGTACACAGATGCTTCATACCTGGGTTGGGGAGCTGCTATGGGCAGCTTGAAGTTGCAAGGCACATGGACAGGCCCCTTCAAGATGGAGCACATTAACATCAGAGAGATGAGGGCTCTCATCTTTGCACCGAGGGCCTTCCAAGATATTCTGAAGCAAGGACCCCTGAAGTTGTTCATGAACAACACTACGGTTCTTTGGTATGTGAACAAACAGGGAGGAACAACATCATACTTGCTATGCAGGCTTGCACTCCCGGCCTGGAAATTGGCAGTCCAGCATGGATTCAATCTGCAGGATGTCCATATCTCCTGAGCTCAGAACACTCAGGAAGACATCTTCAGCAGGTTCATGTCACAATCCCACGAATGGATGCTACACAGGGATGTGTTTCTGGATAGTCCACAAGTGGGATACGCCACAAATAGATCTGTTTGCCTCCCCTCTGAACAGACAACTTCCACAGTTTTATACCAGGGCACCCAGCCTCATAGTGAGGGTGATGGATGCCTTCTCTATCTCATGGGAAGAGATGTTTCTGTACACATTCTCCTCTCTTCCCACTCTTACAAATAGTCCTAATGAAAATTCAGCAGGACAAACCAAAAATCTTGTTGATGACTTCCTTTTGTCCAAGACAGCACTGGTTTCCCCTTCTGCATTTAGTCAGGGGCAATCATCACAAATGACCTCACAGAATGGACCTACTCACATAGGGCAAGGGATCCCAAATCCATCCCCACTTTTAATCTCTGAGCCTTACCCTGTGGGTGATAGAGTTTTGATCCCTTTCAGACACCTTTACTCTGAGGACGAGCTAAATGTCCTGCAGGATGCCAGGAAACCCAATACTAGGAGATCCTATCTGTCCAAATGGAAAAGGTTCTCAATTTGGTGTCTAAAGACAGCTAGACTCGGTCACATCACTGGAATTTTAATCTGAAAAAGGAGGCAGTTGGCCAACATGGGGAAATTTGCCCTTTTCCCCATTATAATGCAGTCTCGGAGTTGGTATATTTAGTTAGGACGGTGTGGGGGATCATAGCCCCCCACGTGGGTGGGTTTGATATGCTCCCGTGTGTTTGTTTTGTAATGTTGGCCAACTGCCTCATCTCCTGGATTAACATTCCAGTGATGTGACCGTTCATTAAAGTAGGTTTTTGGCATAGTTGTCTCATCGTTTTAAAGTTTGGTAAATTGTAATTTTGGTAATGCAAAGTAGACTCATATATATCCTGTTTTTGTTTTTAAATTACACTTTTTGATTGTGAAATATCAATCAAGCATGATCTTGACCAAACATGGGGTAACCCTTTCCACGTTAATTTGTACACAGTTTGTGCTATATCTGCTTATTTTTATCAGATGTCTTTTTTCTTCACTTCATCCTGTCATCTAATCATTTTGAAAGAACAGATGTATTGTGTGGGTTTGCAATGCTTCAAATTTCTCTTTTTCCTTAAGCAAAGATCTCCTCTCTACTTCTTCCACTCTTTCATGGTCCAGCTATAATTTTTATTATCCTCTCTTTTTTCTCTTTACACACTTGCTGTATTTTCTTTCTTCCTGCTGTCATCTTTTTCCACTTTATCATTCATCACTTTTGTTATTGTTACAGTTGTTATATGATACACAACTGTTTTCTGCAATATGTATATCTCTGTCTCCCATGGTGATTGACAAATAACAATAAAAATGCTATCTAGCTTTCTGACACGCAGTATTTTTTTTTGTTTTTACATTATTGCACCCCACTTGACTCCGGTTCGAATAGCAGACCAGGACACTGGATATCCTGGACAGGGAGGAGTGGCGTGACTAGCCATAACTGGCTCATCTGCCAGAGGTGAAACTGCAGTGCTGCTCCACCTGGAAAACAACTAGGCTAACAGATGCAATAGCAGCAAAGGTAGAGCAGCTTGCTAAGGAGTGAATACCTGGGGGTATACGTCTCATCTGCACCTTGGACCATTATTACAGGCTGGATATGCCTGTCAGACACTGGGAACTTAGTTGGGGGGGTGTGGGGGTCGCAGCCCCCAGCTATGTTAGCTGCATAACTAGTAATACTGATTCCTCCTCTCATTTATAAAAGCCACAATTTCCACCTGAAGCCAAAGGACAATAGTATGGTGGATAGGAAGCAGGAGTCTTGAGTCATTAAAAAATATTTAAAAAAAGAGAAAGTGCTGAAAAGTTCAAAGAGGTCATTTGACTAATGTAGTTCTGAAAAAATAAACATTCGAGTCTGCAGAAGCAGGGTGACTGTAGTGCTGCTACATCTCATGCACTGGAAAGATGACTTGGGGATGTGAAAATGAGACTCAAACTGGAATGGGGAATTTCTAGTTTAGTGGGTGACTCCTAGCAGATGGCAATGGAGGCATTTGCTTTCAGAACCGCAGATGGCATTAGCCTTAGTGGTGTGGCATGTAATATAGGAAGAAGCCTGAATGGTAAAACACACTACCTTTTCCATTCCACAGTATGGATACTGTTGCTGAATGAGGAAGAAGGGCAAATAGCATATCAATCTTTCTTGCAAAATTATATTGTCTCTACAGTCTCTTTTCTCTCTCTCTCTCTGTCTTCACAGCATGCATTTATAATTGACTTTTTCAGGGTAGACATTTTAAATTCTGTTCAATTGCTGAGGCTGTAGAACAAGCCACAGATCCGTAACATCACAGAAGGGTCTGCAGGGGCTTAGTGAAAGACAGACTCAACACTGAGATTTTGGTGGAACTAAAATCCAAATCCGCAGTAATGGCAACCACTTTTAGCACTGGGCATTGTTGTGTCCCCTGCCTGGAGCCCAATAACGATAAATGCTTTTAGACTGGAACATGTGCATGTTTAATGTTGTCTGTTAAAGTAACAAGTAGCTGCTAGTAAAAAATGCAACTATCATTGTATTACTCGTCTTGTATGAAATTCATTCTCCTCCCTTCAACCTCTTTGCTTAAGTGACCTTTTTTCTGCAAGTCCCAGCTGTACATTAGCATCGCTTAGGGATGTCTTTGTAACTTTCGTCTAAAAATACACCGCTTGTTGGATTCATGAGCCATGAAAGTTAATTGAAACAATCTCTGTCCAAGTTTTGGCAAGCGAAGCATGCATTATAAGCATTAATATCTATAAATTGAATTGTTAATGAATCTAGACTGTAATAATGAATGCATTCTGCAGACCACTAGAAATGCTAAAATTATCAGCATCTGTAAAATAATTTTCAATCATTTTTGCCTAATACATAGTAAATATGTGCTTTTAATAGGCTAATCATTTTTATTTGACTGCTTTAGAGTAGCTGTGTTGATTAAGTGCTGGCTAATATTTCATCTGTCTTAGCCGATGTTTTTCTTTTGTTTTAGAATGCATGACTATTTCTCCCCATATTTATGTCACAAAATGACATTCTTAATAATTCCACATTACACAACATGCATTGTTTGTTGTAACATTCAGCCACTGCTGTGCGACAGTATTTAAAAAAGGGGAAAGAATAGAGATGAAGCTGAAAGAAAAACAAAATGAATAGGTTTTGTAGACAAATGTAGAAGATTGACAGTTGTCTAGCTAAAGTTGCCCAAATGTAAGTCATCTATCCTTGTTGTTAAAGGGCATCTTTTGAAAGTCTCTTCCTTGTTGTTAAAGACCATCTTTTGCCTGGCTTTTCTTACTGATGTAATATTGTGTTATCCAATGAGACTAGCTGAAAGAATCTGTAACTAGCCTTATTCCTTAAAACATCAGCAGTCGGATTTAGACTGAAATAATGTTAGCAAGCTTGCCGTAAGTGTTGAGTGCTTATTGTGCAGTCTTTGTAACGGGAATTTGCTGAACAAAGTCTGTGGGTCATGCATTTCTTCTGTGCGCCACCCACTGCCTTGACCTTCTTGACACTGCAGTGTAGCTACTCTACAATCCTTTTACTTCAACATATCATAATTTAATGCCTAAGCTATAGTGAAACCAGTTGTAGTACTTTCCTTTCTGGGTCAAGATTTGACCTCTTTGTGCCCTCACCCACTCCAGTGTTCTCCTTCAACCTTTGTTTTCTTTTGCTTTTCTCACTAATGCTGTGTCTTTCTCATTATCTGAAGCTGAACAGTGCTCATAGTTTTAACTCTTTTGGACTTATATTGATTCTGCTTTTTCTTCTGGCTATTAAACCTGCCCTTTTTCATGTTCCCAAATATATAATTTCAGTCTGCTCCTGTTCTGGTGTTCTGAAGCAGGTTATAGTGCATACTGGATATGTTTTGTTTCTCTGGCAACTGGTCCTTATCTCAGTAAAGGAATGATCTTCAAGCAAGATACAGCAGTCTGTTTTATTTTATTTTATTTTATTCGTTATTACCAGGAATGTCCAACTGGCAAGGCCTGTTTTCAGTGGAATTCTAGGAAGAAAGGCGGAAGGAATGGGATACAACAATTATAATAGTAGTTTTGCAAGAGACCCTCAACTTTAAGCCAGTTTGGCATCCCTTCTCTACAATTTTGGGTAAAGGGTTTTTAAATATTTTTCAAGCATTTAGTTATTTTTATTTGTTTGATTTCTATGTGTTGTTTTTTAGTGCAGAACCAAAATGCTGACAAAACATTTTTATCTACAGCTCATCTGCTTACACCTGTAACACAGATTACAGAGTGGGAGGGGACAGGCTGTCTGTGTGTTTTTGTGACATGTATAGATATATGTAAAGTATTAATGTGCGGTTACCTTCAAGAAAGATATTCTACATAGATTTGTGTGCCATGTGATCCTCCATTACAAGTCAGTCTGAAGTAAAGTTTCATGGTGCTGAGTTGGCCCGTGGGAAGTATGTGAATCACATAACACTGGGCAGAAAATAAAGAAAAAATAAAACGGGCAGTTTGATGATATGCTTTATTTAGCAAAGTAACATTTTATTTATTGATTCATTTATTTTTTGCAGGGGAGGTCCCACTGCACCCCCATACTTAAATATTGCAAAATATTAATCCCAAGGTTGTACCGTCTTGTGAGAAGGGGAATCTTCCTCATATCCACAGTTCTCTAATCTTACTAGTTATATTGTTTGTACTTCTCTTTAAATGGGAGTTGATAGTTTTAATGGACTAATCCTATTTTTTCTGTATCTCAGTGTGATCAAAGCCATGTTTCCATTAAGAACTTTATCTACTGTTTTATTTATTTATTTATTTATTTATATTTGTTTAGCAGGTTTGTGCACTGATCTCAGTGAACCATTTCCAGGCCTAGGTGAATAGGGTGACATAAGAAATCAGCAAAACATATTTCCAGACGCACTGATATGCTAAAATCAAGTATAAATACATATTTACAGATGCAAGAATATGCTCTACAACCTCCTTGTCATTCATTGTGACAATGTAAATACTTTTGTGTGCCTATACAACTTGTGTGGCAATTACACTTGTTAACATCACAAAGTGCATTTTCATTCTTCTCTGTCTTTTAGGCTATTTGCATTGTTTTTGGCTTTCGTGGTTCACAGTAGAGGCTTTTACAGTTTTGCATTCATGAACATCTACTTCTGAATTTCATGTTTCTTTTTTTTCCAGTGAGAAACAGTTAAAGATCTCATATTTTATAACACCACAATTTTCTCATTTAAACTATTTCCGCTGAACATCCCTGACTCTCACTTTCATAGGTTCATAAGCTATTAGTCGACTAACCAATCCCACTGTTGCAAAAAAAAAAAAAAAAAAAAAAACTCTCCCTGTCCATAAGGCATAAGGGATGGGGGAGCCAGGCCTAGAGAAAATTTGTTGTTTCTCATCCATTCATCTAAGTTGGATTGGAAGATAGTGAGGGATATGCTTTGCTTTACAGAAAACAAGTTTTTTCCAGAGGTGGGGTATGCTTTGAGAGAGAGATCCGCCATGCTTGCAGGTCTTGTGCTGCACTGTAGATTGCAGTCCCTTGATCTGCTATTTGTGTTACTACCAGTTTTGTAGATCTGTCATAGGTGAAGTAGGACTGGATTGCAGGCCAGGTGTAGCTCACTCCATAGCAGTCTATAGGGAACAGAGAAGAGAGACAGGGCTTTCAAATATTCTGCATAGCAAAGCAGGCTTATACCTGAGATTTCCTTTTAGTGAGGATCACTTTGTTTTTTTAAAGTGGGCTATTTTTGTGGACAGATACATACTGAAAGGCACGTGGTATTCTGGTTTCAGTCTGGTGAAGGACAAGTGGAAGGAAATAATGACCTCTTTGGCCAAGAGGAGACGCCCTTAGTAAACATTTGGGCAAGGTAAATGGCTTTCTTGTTGACAGTGGAAATGTGGTAGTCAGAGAAGAGTTTGACATCCATAAAGGTGCTGAATTCTCTAATGACAGTGTCTATTTTAAGGGGAGTGGTTGTCTAAGTGACAAGACTTCCTGCTTTGCAAGCTGTGTAATGCTATATTTACTGGCATTTGGCTGTAGACTGTGATCCTGGCAACATGAGTTTATCTGAGTCAGGCTGCTTGAAGGAACAGAGTTACATTTATTCATATTTTGCTTGAAGACATCATCACTACAATCACCAATGGCTTTAAAACTTCATAGTGACCTCTCAAAAAACTGAAAACTTTGGATTCAAAGATTTGAATGATATCTCATTACAGGTTTACTGATTAACAAAACAGAAAACATACAGTGTGTTATGTTCCCTCATGTAATGGGTGATGAAAAAGTTAAGGCACTTAGCACTTTTAACTTTAAGGTAAAAGAAAGAGGCAAATTCATGTCTTGAAAAATAATTTTCAAACACATTGGGAACCAAAATCAAAGAATCCAGCCACAGAGAAGCAATAATAACGTCCTGCTTTAGTAATGGATGCTGTAACAGTCCATAAAGCACATCAGATAACGTCTCGTTAACGTCCTTTATTGAAAATCAGTGCTACATATACACAAAACTACGGGTCAAGCGCTTTCATCCACATAAAGGTGGACTTCTTCAGAATCAATTAACTAATTAATTCTTCTGTATTTAAACACAAATTGGCGCCAAATCATTGTGAAATCTTAAAAAAAAGTACTCAAAAAAAATCCAGTTAGAATTCCATGCTAATAATATAACTAGCTTGACACTTGCTAAAATAATCAATTGAATACTTCCACAATGTATACTTGTCAATATAAATAATGATAAAAATTAATAATAATAAGTATAAAATGTTTAAAATATTTAAAATAGTACAAAGTGATAATGCCAGTTCAAAAAGTTCATATGGCTTTATATAACATTATAAAATGGTGCCAATAGGTTAGAGTTGATTCATAATTTGTACAATACATACTTTTACATGCACATATATATAACTTGAAAAATTATCTTAAAAAATTATTAAATTATTTTCTTAAAAATATATTAATATGTCAAACATCTCAATAATTAAAAAAATGTAATGTATAGTTCATATATAATAGCTAGCATATGGAAAAAATGTTTTTAATTAAAAAAATATTTTAATAAAAAAATATATGTATAATATAACAAATATTAGGTGGATCAATAAATACATTAATAATTCATCAATAAAAATGGCTTTAAGGAAATACCATAATTTAAACCCGGTGGTGTTGTAGCATCAGTTAATATCTGCAATTTAGCTTCTTTTTCCGCTAAATAAACCCCTGTATTTCCTCCCCTCATGTTATTAATAACCATCTCAGTGATGGCACATCTAAATTGATGTGTATTATCAGTGGATGCAATATGCCTATATAATGCATTAGTGCTTTCTTCTTAATATCATATAAGTGCTCATATATCCTTTTCTTGAACCTACGTTCCGTTTTTTCCTATATAATAACTAGGACATAATGAGCACTTAGCTAGGTATACTACATTTTGTGTATTACAATTGCCTCTCCCAAATTTTATTCTTGTTTTATTAATATTTTCCAAGATCAAATGGTCTGCTTCCATTATACAATGGCAATACTTACAGTTTCCGCATCGATGTGTCCCACTATGCTGTATGGGTATAACATGAATCTTTTTTGACCTCGCTAAGATAGATTTAAGATTCAAGCCCATTTTAAACACAAATATAGGGGCTTCACCCACTATTTTCTTAACTTCTGGTTCCAAGGAAAAGATGTTCCAATATTTTTTCATAATATTCTTGATATGGGTAGTTTGCGATGTATATTCCAAAATACAGGCTTTCCTATATTCGGAATTGTCTTGTATTACTATTTCCTGTCTTAATGGTTTTCCTAGACAAATTAATTTTTTTTTAAATTTTTTTAATTAATTTTTTTTTAATGTTTTTTTCTAAATTTTTTTAGACATTAATAACTAATGTCTTTGCTTCATTAATGAGTTGTATAGGGTATCCTCTATTAATAAATAAACTACTAATAAATTCAATTTCTTCCAGCATCTTATCATACTTCGAGCTCATTCGTGCTGCTCGTATGCACTGACCCTTAAATATACTTTTTTTCGAAGTATGGATGATTACTACTATATTCTAAATAATTATTAGAGAAAGTATTTTTTCTATAAATACGAGACTCAAATCCCTCTTTACTGCTAGATATGAAAGTGTCTAAATATGCCAGTCCATCTTTACTAGAATTATAAGTGAATTTCAAAAACTGGCTGGTATTATTGAGGTACCTAATAAATTCTTCTATCAACTCTTCTTGTCCGTCCTATAAAATAAATATATCATCTAAAAATCTGGTATAATATCGAATATATTTGTAATACTGACTCTTAAATATATATTGCTGCTCCCAGTCCAACATAACCAAATTTGCATAAAGTGGGGCATAGGCTGCACCCATGGCCACTCCACGGGTCTGCCTGTAGTACTCCCCCTCAAAATAAATATAGTTATAATCTAATATAATGTTCATAAGTTCCATAATAACCAATAATTGTTCCCAATCAAGCTGTGAATAGTTTTGTATACTATTAAAGAAACTTTCCAATACTTGTTCCTTAGGAATGCATGAGAATAGATCAACTACTTCTATAGAGATGTATATTAATCCTTCTTTCCATAAATCAGGTGTTTAATTGCCTAAAAAGATCCACGAATCTTTAATCATATGTGGGATTTTTCCATATATATGTTTAAGCCATGTATCAATAACTACTCCCATTGGGAATGTCTTAGAATAGCTACCTGATATAATTGGCCTAAATGGGGGGTCTTGATAGATTTTTTAAAATTATTGAGATGTTTGACATATTAATATATTTTTAAGAAAATAATTTAATAATTTTTTAAGATAATTTTTCAAGTTATATATATGTGTATGTAAAAGTATGTATTGTACAAATTATGAACCAACTCTAACCTATCGGCACCATTTTATAATGTTATATAAAGCCATATGAACTTTTTGAACTGGCATTATCACTTTGTACTATTTAAAATATTTTAAACATTTTATACTTCTTATTATTAATTTTTATCATTATTTATATTGACAAGTATACATTGTGGAAGTATTCAATTGATTATTTTAGCAAGTGTCAAGCTAGTTATATTATTAGCATGGAATTCTAACTGGATTTTTTGAGTACTTTTTTTTAAGATTTCACAATGATTTGGCGCCAATTTGTGTTTAAATACAGAAGAATTAATTAGTTAATTGATTCTGAAGAAGTCCACCTTTATGTGGATGAAAGCGCTTGATCCGTAGTTTTGTGTATATGTAGCACTGATTTTCAATAAAGGACGTTAACGGGACATTGTCTGATGTGCTTTATGGACTGTTACAGCATCCATTACTAAAGCAGGATGTATTATTGCTTCTCTGTGGCTGGATTCTTTGATTTTGGTTGCTTGTGCTTTATTTGGATTATTTTTACATTGGGAACCAAAGAACAATAAAGTATTTCTTTTTTATTAGAGATTAAGGGGATTTGGAGTTAATGAAATTAAATTATAGATCACAGGTTGTGAGATTGACAACCTGCATGACTCACTGCTAAGAAACAGAATTGTACGTGAAATCAAAAATAATCAGTCTGTTTGGTGTGAGTGAGGGAGTCTGCCATTTTATCTTGGTGAGTGAGTGTATGATCACCATGGAGTGAGACAGACAATGCCTGTGTGTTCTGAAATTGTGACTCATTTATGTTGGCTTCACCACAACAGAGGACTGTCCACAGCATGTTGTTCTTTCCTAACCTCTTCAGGTGCCCCATTACTGGTGATGAGCTTGGTGTAAGAAAAGGGTGTTCACATTTATGTCATTTCCTCTTCACTCATGGCAACCTCCTATTTTGTGCTTGCTTGCTTGCTTAATTCTACCATTATTTCCCCCTAAATTTCAAGAAAGAGTTTCAGAGATTTTGGTCGGTGCTTAAAAGTAATCTATTTACACAAATTACTGTATTAAGTGGCAACGTTTCTCTTCTGCTCTTCTTCAGACACATTTTTAATGTAAGTTAGTGCAAGTTTAGCATTGAGTCATATTTCTATCTTTTCAGATTTGATGACATGGTGGCACATACATTTTTATTCATTCAGGCATGAATTAACTTGGTAGTCCCTGGGCGGAGTTATCCACCTGAAGGCATTGCTTGGGAGTCCATCTGCTTCTTGCATGTAATTCAGATTTTATTATTTCAAGACTTTCGATTCCTTCTTTTAAGCCAGTATCCTCATTCACTAATATTTACTATTTCTGCCAAAAGGATTTAAGAACACAACAATGTGTGTGAAGCAAAGTCAGAAAAGAAATGGCAAAAATAAGACAAAATCCTAGAGAGGAGTAGGGGTAGTGTGATTAAACGGAAAGAGCAGTAGCTGAAGGGAAACAGCAAGCGATGGTGACACATTTCCAAAGCAGGGAATTGACTTTACAAAGAGAGATGACTGAGTAGTGTAGTTATGGAGAAGTGAGGCAATTTTCTGTGATTTCAGGCCTGGAAAGAGAAAGCAGCTTGAAATAGGTCTATGTTCGGAAAGGTGTTGTGAGTTAAGAACTTTGAGCAAAGGAGTAATTATGTCTGATTTTTAGGTATTTCGACTAGTCCTGAATGTGAAAAAAATAAATATTAAGTGTTTTGAGTGGTAGTGTGTAGTAGTATGATTTAGGAAGTGAGCCTGAGATGTCTGTGTGTGCAGCTTTTGTTTTAACTTCATTGGTGGTACCTTTTGTGAAGCAGAAGAGAAAGAGGCTTGGAGTTAGTTACCTGTGGACAATTTAAACTGACTTGCTGAGGAGTAGGACTTGTGCTTCCCAGTCTTAAAGGCAATAGTAAAAGCATCAAAATACAACTGGGCTCTCAAAGTGCTTTCTAAATAGTAACTTCACACAGACTCCATAGAGAGACATCACCTTTTTACTGGTCTAGAGTGTCTGTGAGCTGAGAGCTGTAATAGTTAGGAACATGGAGAGGAGGGGCACATTTTCACTGGATGTGCATGGGGTAAGGCTTGATTTCATTTATTTATTTTTTATTTGTACAGACATCAAGATTCTAATCATTGGTTTTATCTTTGTGTATTCTGAACCTGAGATTGATTTTCCATTACTTTGACATAGGTGCTGTGTGAATTATTTTTAAATCTATCTGTAATGTCAGAGGCTTTAAATTATAGGGACCAGGGATTGAGCATATTAGGGTAGGTAAAAATGCAGTTTGGGCTCAAATTTCTAACCAAAATGATTTAGCTGCCATAGCAGGAAGACCTGCTGTTTTGTAAACATGGAGATTGTCAAATTTGATTTGTTTTCTGTAATGTTTTGATGTCTCTTGAAGTCTGGAATGCAATTTATCATGTATTTTTGTTACTTACTGATAATGAAGTAAATGAAAACATGCTGCTTAAAATAAACCTGTATTTGTAAGTAATTAACTGTTTTCTTTTGGGTGAAATGTAACCTTAGCCTTCCTTTAATTTGCTTGTATGACTTTTTGTACAAAATGTCCATAAATGTAGAATAGTATTTCTCATGGCAGTGGATGTAAGTGGTTGTATCTATATTAAATAACATTAATGTGGCCTAACCACTTGTGACAAGGTAGCATCTTAGAAAGAGCTACGTACTAGAAACTATCTGTTGCCTTTTAGGGCCATATAATGTGTGACGCAGTCAGTTATCTGAATATGTTATCCCCCTGATAGAATGTGTATGTGTATGTACAGTAATGTTCTGTCACATAAAAACAAAAATATGTTAATGAGTTAACAAAGAATTATCTTTTACTAAATATAAAAATTATCACACAAGGTGAGCCCAAGCATTCCTCATTTACAGATTAGATTAATTTCAGTGAAGCAATGGAGCAGGAAGATTTCTTAATAAAATATGACTTTTTGTATAAGTTGCAAGCTTTTCCTCTGCCACAGTTTAATTTTGCAAGTTGGGTGCCACTTTTAGTTTTGCAAACTCTGACATGACATACTTTTAGGTGCAAGCTTCTTGAGTGTCATACCTTGTGTTTTTGACTGTTCATCCATATTTACCGTAATATTTATTTCTAGTTAAAGGTACGAGTACTGAAGGCCTATGTCAGTGATCTCAGTGAACAAAATGATGTATTGATTCAAGCAATGGAAGAGATGGAAAAGGAATCAAGCAACAGAGCAGCAGAACTGGAGACAGAGCTGGAGGTAAGGAGAAAATACTGTCCACCTCCCCTACCACCCATGCATTCAGTTTTGATGGCTATGCCTGTTTTAATACTGTCCACCTCCCCTACCACCCATGCATTCAGTTTTGATGGCTATGCCAGTTTTAATACTGTCCACCTCCCCTACCACCCATGCATTCAGTTTTGATGGCTATGCCTGTTTTAATACTGTCCACCTCCCTTTCCACCCATGCATTCAGTTTCGATGGCTATGCCTGTTTTAATACTGTCCACCTCCCCTACCACCCATGCATTCAGTTTTGATGGCTATGCCTGTTTTAATACTGTCCACCTCCCCTACCACCCATGCATTCAGTTTTGATGGCTATGCCTGCTTTAATACTGTCCACCTCCCCTACCACCCATGCATTCAGTTTTGATGGCTATGCCTGTTTTAATACTGTCCACCTCCCCTACCACCCATGCATTCAGTTTTGATGGCTATGCCTGCTTTAATACTGTCCACCTCCCCTACCACCCATGCATTCAGTTTTGATGGCTATGCCTGTTTTAATACTGTCCACCTCCCCTACCACCCATGCATTCAGTTTTGATGGCTATGCCTGTTTTAATACTGTCCACCTCCCCTACCACCCATGCATTCAGTTTTGATGGCTATGCCTGCTTTAATACTGTCCGCCTCCCCTACCACCCATGCATTCCATTTTAATGGCTGTGCCTGCTTTTACATGTGTGTGTGTGTCTATATATATATATATATATATATATATATATATATATATATGTATATATATATATAAACACACACACATATATAGATGTGTATATTTATATATATATATATATATATATATATATATATATATATATATATATATATATTAGATATAGATATATAGATATATATGTAAATTTACATAGAGGGAAAGTATTTTCTTCAGCTGGTAAAACACAAGCGTTACTGAAAGCATATATTGTACGTTCTGGAGTAGTGCCAGTTTTCAGAAGTGAAGATATTTTTATGTTCCTGTTGATCTTTTAGCGAGATACATTTATCTTGATTAACTTTTTACCCTTTGACTCTCGCCTTACAGTTTGTCTTGCTCCCATCCTTAAATACTCATTTCATTCTTTATGTTGTTGTTGTTGTTGTTGTTATATGGGTGAAAATATGCCTTGTCCTGTTTCTTCAGCTAGACGAGGTCATTGAACGAGTCAACTCAGATTGTTGATTAATGTTATTTTTTTAGCCTTGGACGATCTTTTTCATTTAGATCTGATATGTGTTTCGTTTTTCTGCATACTACCTCACATTAGCCTTTTTAACATGAGAGGCATTTCACTCTGGCTTGTTGTAAGGTTTTTTTGGTGAAGGAGTTAAAATAAAATAATGTTACCATGTCATTAGTGGTTCAGTTATAGACTAATTTACAAAGCTCTGCTGTATTAAGGATACAACTCTGTTTAAGTTTGAAGAAAATATAATAAATCTGAAATTCTCTTTTTTATTTCACTCATCTTAAAAACATGTATTTATGTTGACTCATATATTTTTAGTGGGTTCGCAACAAGGCTGGAGCAGTTGGCACCCTGGGTGATACCATAGTTGGCACCCCTCTCAATCCAAGTGATAAGATAAAAATAAAAAAGTCATGTAGAGTCTGTGACAAAAACATGGAAGCTGATTGGTACTTTTCCTACACAATCTGTAGCAAAGAACTATACTGACTTCTTGCTACATTTACTGCACACATTAACAGGCATAAAATCATTTAAGCAGTCACAGTGTTAACTGAGGCTCACACACACACACACACACACACACACACACACACACACAAACACAGGCATTTAATCATTTAAGCAGCTGCAGTGTTAATAGATTCATAGGAAATTACTAGGCTAATGGCTAAAGGGCTGTTACAAGCCTAGCCAGTATAACCCAATTTTACCCAATATACGACCCCTAGGGGTAAAATGATGGAATGGATTTGTGCCTGTGCATTGAGTATCTCTTACAGATTGCTCCTATCCATAAGGTATATAGGCACTACCCCAGGTGTGAATTTATGATTGCCCATCCTTTGATACAGACTGCATTTGAAGAGGGCCATAGAAGGGCTCTGCTTAATGTGAATAAGAAGACTGTTCCAAAGAAGGAATGATCTGTCAAACTCATATCTGTCACTCCAGCATGTTTTGTTTGAGTCGGTAGCTAAGTTTAGATCCCTAGATCAGGTGACTCTCATGATGTTTGACTTGTGAATGTGTAACAGCTCCATTAGGGATGGATTTGTGAGTGCCTTGTAGGTCAGGTGCAGGTCACCCATTAATATTCGGTAGAAAACAGAGTAAAGGGATAGGGCTTTTGGTCTGTCTGCTTAAACCATGTTGTTTACTCCCTGTATTTTCTTTGTGGGAAACATCTGCGGTCACTCCAGCTGCTTTAAGTGCCTCGTCAAGTACATGCCAAATGGCCCACTGTACTGAATTATTGTTTTAATGAGGGCTGAGTACAGCGGGACTGTAATTTCCTTGGATCTGGATGCAATACCTTTACTTATAAGTTGTGCCACATAAAAGGATTTCCTCACCACTTTGCAGACATAATGGTCATAGTTCAGGCTACTATCTATCTGTGTACTTAGATCTCTTACCTCTGAGTCTACTCTAAGGGGTGTGCTGTTGCTGTTGTTATTTTCAGGGGTATTTGAATTCCCAAAGGGTATGATAATGCATTTTTTTGCATTTAGTTCCACACAATGGTTCTGGCACCAATGATTTGTTGATCTATACCCTCCTGAAGGATATCTACATCATGGGGGAATTCTGTGATTGACCCCAGTTTGCATTTGTCTGCAAACTTCATCATTCAGAGGCCTTCCACCTTTGCCTTGACTTCAGAGAAGCATATTCCAAACAGGAGTGGTCCCAGTACTAAGCCCTGTACCCACTTCAACCATGTGTCCTGTCAGTGAGCCAACTGACTATACATCTTGTGACATAGGGGTATATGCCTGGTTTTGTGAGTTTATTTATAATACCTGAGTGGAGAATTATGTCAAATGCCTCGGCCAGGCTGAAGTAGGTGGTATATAATGTTTTACCCTCATCTATGGGATTAGTGACTTTCTCAAAGAAATCCACCAGATTCAGTATGCATGACCTGTCCTTGACAAAGCTGAATTGGGTCAGGTCCAGTGTTTGGAGGTTCCCTATGTCATTATTTATCAGGTCTGTGATTATTCTTTCCTTGGCCTTACATATAAGACTAGTCAAACTTATGAGTCTGTTATTTCCTGGGTCAGTAGAGGGTCCCCCTTTATGCAGAGGGATGACTGTTGCTGTTCTCCACTGTAATGGGACAAAGCCAGTCCAGAGGATGTGATTAAATATAGATCCTAATGGGTCTGATAAGTCTTGATTTAGGCTTTTTAAGAAGCAACCTAGCATATTGTGTTTTTAGCTTTAGAGAGCACAGTGCCAACGTGTTCTTTGGTAATAATTGATGGGGTGAGTGGTGTAGGGTATTCACTGGGGAGAACTGGGGGTGTTGGGGAGGTGAAGTCTGAGCTCAGTTTGCTGCCCAGCAGATTTGCTATGTCTTCTGTTTGAGTATAGCTGATGCCATCTTCAACTAAATTCCACACATTGTTGGGTGTTGCACTTAAGATTGCGAACATAACTAAAAAAATGACTCATGGTTATCCTTAGCTTTGGAGGCTATTTTTACCTCTTTGCTTTCAGAGACTTGACTAGTTCCCTGAATCACTTGTTTAGACTAATGAGGGGCTTGTTGCTCTGTTGTGCACTTTCTCTCTTACTTCTCAACAGAATTTTCTTTCTTTTGTTGTACAACCTATTAATAACAGGAGTCCACTAAGGGGGCATTTTTTTGCGGTTTTACCTGCGTTTATTTTGATCTGGTATTGCCATTTCTATGCAGTTGTTTATATGGTCTTAAAAGGCTTTTGTGTATACCTTCATAGGTTTCAGTGTTTTCTAGATTTGGGAGAGCTTGCAAACTGTTTATGCTGTCCCTTAATATGAGTAATTTACCTTAGAGAAGTTCTTAAAGTTGTTGGGGTTAGGTGGGGGGACTAGTTTTACCTTTATTTTAAGGGAGACCACTTTGTGATCTGATCTTACCAGTTAGGACATAACTGGGGGGGGGCACGCTCCCATATTTATGAGTACCAGGTCTAGGATATTTCTTCCATTAGTGGGAGTGCAGTCTAGCTGCTACAGGGCATTTGAATTTACAAAGTCAAGAAATCTTTGGGTCTTCAAGAAATTATATAAGCAGCTGTAGTGTTAACTGAGCCACACGCACACACACACACACATCCGTGCGCGCGCACACGAGCAGCTGCACTGCTAACTGAGGTTGCTTAAACGATTATCCGCACACATATTTAGCATCACTGACTTTCCACCTCTTATGTGGTGATGATTGTGCCCTCTAATACCTTGCACTAACTGTCCCCCTCTTCTCTGGTGCTGATTGTGCCCTCTAATAGCTTGCTCCCAGGACAGCCACCCATTTTGCCTCCACCTTACCTATAGCTTTAGTTCAGGAATTGAAACAATCTGAGGGGCTATACTATATTTAAAAGTCAGTGAACATTCCCTTTTTTCCATTTCCTCCTTTACACCCACATTTCCATCCCCATTTACTGCCTGCACACCATTTTTTATTTCTGATGGTGGATATTACTGTGGACTGTTTCCCTTTTTTTGTTTAGTTAGTTCTGCTTCTGAAATACTGCCTTTTCGTTCTCTGCTTTCTCAGAACCTGGATATGCATTTCTCTCCAGTGATTTATTTTTCTTTGCAGTCATTTGCCTTTTTTCCTTTTTTGTGCCTCTGGAGAGTTTTCCATCATACTGTCTTATGGTATCACATACATCAGTGTGACATTTTTATTCAAGCAGATTAATTTAGGATGTGAGCAGAGAAACAAGAAAGAGATGGCTCTGCTTGACTACTCTGTTCTTTGGTACTTTTCAAATGCTCCCCCTCAGTTGCCCTTTGAGGTGGTGTTGGGAAATACAGTACTTTGAAGTGGTTAAGTAAGATAAGCCATCATCTAAATCATATCCTTTGCTACCTTGAATACGGCATGCAGAGTCATTATCATGTCAGCAATGCTGGCTAACTGACAACAGCAAAAGCGTCTTTTTTGTTATTTTATACTTTTGTAAGTGCTATGAGGCACAAGTTTCTGTTTCAAGTGCATGGGGTCACAGATTATGTATGTGAAAAATATGTGACTCAAACTCAGTTTAGCAGGCTATGATATGGTTTGTTTACAACTTACTGACTACTTCCAGTATGCCACATTGCCATCCTAGCATTGAATGTTATTCAACGTCAGCAGCTGTCTCTTCTTGGGGGTTGGAATCTTGATGCTAGAAGCCTTGCTGTTACAAGGGCGACAGAGGTCCTGTGATTTAGAACTAGATATAGACTGCAAAGACTAGTGGTTGCTGGCTTCCCTGAATATTCCATCTCTGCTAAGTAAACTGGAGGACTAGTAAAGGCTGGTGTGTGCCTTTTTAAAGGAGGACATTCAATTCTTTGTCATACTGTCCATATCATGTAAACACCTGGCCTGCAAAGTGAACACACACATGATGCAAAGGTGACAGTGCTAGCAAAGAGCTTAAAGAAGAACCGCACCCACAAACTCAAAAACATGTTTATTTCATCATGGTTTGGTGTTTCCTACATTTTAACACCACTCTGGGACTATTTGTATGTATTTTCTGAGTCTGACCACATGGGGTCTGACATCTTGAAGTAATTCTGATTGCTTAGTCTGCCTCTAGGTACCCAAAATGCAGTACTCATCTGTAAAAAGTTACATCACACAGGACTCTTTCTTCCTAAAGCTCTTGTCACTGCATTGATTTTACATTCATACATTGCTGTCTTTCAGTCAGTTAGTTTTAAGTAACATTTCATGCCGTTCAATGACTACTTAAAACACAAACAGTGCAAATGCCACAGAACAGACTTTCAATGTGCTTTTTACTGCTGCTTCTTTTTAAAATGGCTAAACTGCATTTTTTGTGAAACCTGAACTGTACTACTTTGACTCATCCCCCATCCCCCTTCACACCTAACTTCTCTAGCTGTCATAATACTAAGGGGAATTTGAGCTGTTACCACTGTGACTGGCAGTTCATAGCAGGAGATTTGGCTCATGTACTGTTTTCTTGTTCTAGCCTTTACTTACAGCTGCGGTAGCATTGTCGCCTCACACCAAGACGTTGTCCCGTTCAATTCTCAGCTAGAGCGTCTTCTGTGTGGAGGCATGCGTGAATGAGCATGCCTTCGTTGAAGGTTGTGCGTCAGGGCTGGTTACTCGGCACGTAAAAATCCACTACCAAACATTAGCGGACCGGAGTTCCGCTGTGGCGACCCCTAACCGGGATAAGCCGAAAGACATAACATGTGTGACATCACAGCATGGGTGGATTTTTAGGGCAGTCACGGTGATGTTAGTTTGGGGAGGGAAATGGCCAGAAAACTACCTGTATTCAGTGGCCTTGATGACATCAGTGCATTGGAGACTGCAGAAAGGGCGAAATAAAAGTTTTTTGAAAGTGAAACCACCACAGTACAGTAAAGTACTGTTCTAGTGGAGAGAAACAGTCCATTTAAAATATTTTAAATGCTGTACTGTTGTTTATTCATAGCAGGGACAGTAAATAGGGAGAAAAGGGACAGAGAAGTTGAGCATTTAATAATAGAATCTCGTTGTTGTCCTTTAAGCTAGATCATTTGGGAATGGAGCCCTTACCCCCAACTCAGATTTCTGAGGTCTGTAGTTAATGTGGTTTGTTGGGGAGTAGTCAAGACCTTCAGGCAGGAAGATTAACCTGGATATACATTAATATAGAATACATATTATACATTTATGGTGTCATTACAAAAATTGTACACGACAGATATCTGAAAGTAGTAATAAGAATATTTACAGTCATATTATTGGCCTATTTCAGGATAAGAAGGTCAAGTAAATTATCTAACATGTAAATTTTTAATTTAATTTGCTATAAAACCAGTTGCTTTTCTGTTTGATTGGAGCAACTTTCTTCCCACTTAAATTAATTTTTGTCACTTATAGGTCTGTTATTTTGTTGTTTTGCCATCTTAAACATTTCTCTTATTTACCGACAGTAAGTATGTTATAAAGTTAATCTGAAATTTCCAAGAAATACTTTTTTGTTGATAATTTTGCCACATATACTTATTTGGGTGATATCTTTTGTGCAAATCTGTGGTCGTAGAAAGTAAAGTAAAAAGTTTTTGCTGTGATTAGTATGGTGCAAAAACAAGGAGCACTAACTCTCTTTGGAGTACATTCAACAATGTCCCAGTTCAACATTAAAAGTCATTTGGAATTAGGGTATATTGGTCAAGGTAAACTTGTTGTTACCATAGATTTCATATGATATCTTGGTAGACTCTGTTTTGGGTGAGAGAAATGTAAAGACATTGTATGATTAAATATATGTTAAAAGATTTCATAATATAACAGTGGAAAACTGTCAGACTTTTATAGGAACATGACCAGCAGTGGTTAGCTTGAAAGATTACAAACGGAACTATTTCATAGAGAGTATTTGGATACCATGAGTAAAATCAGTCACCATGAAAAAAATATCATACCATTTGGTGGTGGTATTGATTGGCTTGTTTGTGGCGGAGTGAGAGAAATGGGTGGTCTGAAGAGTAAGAAAGGTGGATTGGTGGGCTGGTCTCAATGTTCAACAAAGTAGATAAAGCAAAAGGCATATTTTTGCATAGTTTTGTCTGTATGGATCTGTGCAACAAAATATGAAATTGCCAAGTGCAACAGTCTGTAAAGCATAATGTAACTGTTTCTCCAAGGCTGAATTGAAATCTTTTATATAGAACTGTGGAAAAAATTCTTTACAAGATAATACAATTGTTACTGTAAAGCTGACTTGCTAAACTGAAATTTGTCAGAACCTGTGAGATTTAAAAACAAAGCAGATTTTTTGTTTGTTTTTTTTTGCATTTAGATTTTTTTTATTTTATCTGCTGCAGTCCTTTGGCTATGCATTCAAATTTGTTGCATCCCTAGTGCCACCCAAGAGGGTTACTGTGGTATTAAGACATAACAATGGCGTGTGCAAGTAGAACTATCCAGGCTATGGGATATATTTTGCCTTTTCCATTCTTCTATCAACAAAAATGTTCTTCTGAGCTGTATATGTTTGTGTATTTCCTTGACTATTTTATATTGGTTTCTACTTGAAATTGTTATTTGTGGTAAGATGAAAGGAACTCCCTGAATGAAACAACACTACCAATACAAGTCAGTATTTAATGTGCAACCACAAAATAACAACCACGGGAGAACACCAAACATATTGGCAGTGTTTTATGGTTTGTGCACCTATTTTAGCATCATAGTTTATTTGTTTTGGGGGGGACTTTATGGCCAAATATAGAAACTATATATCTGCAACTGTTGTGTACTGGCCTTTTCTTCAATGTTGGTGGCTCTGTCTTCTTTTGCTCAATCTGTGGGGTCCTGCATCTAGATGTTGTGCGATTATAGTATTATTATAGTGTGATAGGTGGATGCTTACATGTATGTGCTGAATTTCTGTTGGAATCTAAATATTTCAGAGAACAGATATATATGACATAAGCCTTAACATTAGTCTAGGTCTTACTTTATTTCCTTAAATGACACTATATTCCAAGGGTAACTGATCTGCATTTTTCAAAAATCTAATTGTTTATTTTTTAAATTTAACATATTTGTGCTGTGATTTCATCCATGGGAAGCTCAATGAAGTCTGTTATTTGTTGGTGAAGTCTGCATTTATAGATGGCTCATACTGTAGTTAGTATACCTAGAAAAAAAAAAGGAAAGTAGCAATGAATTATGGGAAATGTTGGTTTATGGAGGAAGGGTTTACCTGTTGCCACTCATTATATTTTGTTACTATGGGGAGAGAGTGGCCCAGAACAAAGCAGGCTATCAATGTTATGCTTATTATAAACAATTATACAGTGTGGGGATGTAAGTTGAATACAGCATGTATCATTAAATATTATACAGCTGAGGGATGTAAACTAAATGCAGCATCTGTCATTAAACATTATACAGTACAGGGATGTAATCTAAAAGCAGCAGCCATCATTAAAATTACATCAGGGAATGCAACAGGTATCATTAAACATTATACAGGGCAGGGATGTAAATTAAATGCAGCAGCAATCATTGAACATCATACAGTGTGACGTTATAGACTAAATGCAGTACCTATTATTAAACATTATACAGTGTGGAGATATGTTAAATTCAGCAGCCATCATTAAACATTATAAAGTGGGGGATGTAAATTAAATGCAGCACCTTTTATTAAGCATTATACATTACAGGGATGTAAAATAAATGCAGCAGGTGTCATTAAATTTCATAAAATGCAAATGAAGCAGACATTGTTAAGCATTCCATTAGGAACTGTTTCTCCGTAACTTCCATGGAAACATTTAATACAATGTGTTTTCAAATAACCTCCATTGAAACATTTAATACCATAGTGTGACACAATTTGAAAATAAACGCAGCCTTCATATCTTCACCTGTTTTGTATTTCATAACTTTACTACTAGTTAATCCCCTCCATAAAAGTTAGAAAATCAGTCTATTGCCTTTATCCCTTTATCCAGCTCTTCCCAGCATCACCAAGTTTAAAGACTTAACACATAACTCCTTTTCTAACCATAAGATTACTGTGCTGCCTTTGACTGCATATCTTTAGCAATTGTACAACTCATTAAAAAAAATAATCAAACCCAGAATGCATTGAGTAATAGGCATAAAGCCTACAGGGAAAGGGGCTATAGTTTAAATTCACTTCCGAATGACATGAGCATTTGATCTGTCTCTGTCTTCAGCATCAAGAGTGAACCAACCAATCAGGAATAAATCTCACTATGACTCCTGTTTCCGCAGCCTATCATTCCTATAATAATCATTTGTTTCAGTTGTTTAAATAAAGAAGTGCTTTGATTAATCAAGGTCTGTCAAGAGTCATGTTCCATGACCAGTAGACAAAAATGCATCATAGCAAGCATTTTATGAAAGTGAGAGAAGAATGAACATAAATTAATGCAACACAGAAAAAAACTATGTGGTACCTTTCATGTGGAAGCCTTGAGTATCAGAGGATAAGTTGCATATGCTTTGCCCTTCATGCAGCGGTTGCTCAAGCAAGGGCAGTGCAACAGGTGCCCAAGCTGGAAGAAGGCTTAGGTTTCTACTCCTGTCTTTTTTCCATCCCCAAAACTTACTGGCCATGGAAAGAAATTCTGTTCTTTTCCATGCTCACCCTCATTCTGTGCCTACCCAAAATCAGAATGCTATTCACGCAACTGCTATCCTTTTAATTCCCCCCTGACACCTTCCTGTTGACCATGCTGAGTCAGAAGAGGGCTTATTTGCAAGCACAGCAGACCTTAGCATTACCAATTTAGTTCATTGCCTTTTGGCTCTCTACTGTGCGCATGACATTTATGCAGTGCATGACCCCACTATTGACCTTCTTCACATGAAAAAGAGATCCACATTTGCATGTACTTAATCATTTACCTGTTGCAGGTACACTCACACTGTTGAAATTCTAAACAAATTCAGCATTGCTGCACACTAATTCCAACATATGGGATTTTTAGTCAACCTTTTCCAATTAAGCCACTCACCAGACATGATCAATGCTTTTCTAGTGATGACCCTAAACACAGGAGAATGTAGGATCTACCTTCTGAAAGAGAAGTCCCACACTCTAGGCTCCTTCTTTTTCCATGAGGCTAGCAGGGGCCAGATGAAGGCTTTGGGCTACAAGTCTTTAACCATTTTGATGGTTCTGCAAGATTATATTGCATGCACATGTAGTGAATGAAGTGGTTCCTGAGGGCTGGTTAGAGTCAGCAGTCTTATATTTTGTACATGGAGCTCCTGGTGTCATTCAGTATCCAGTGACAGTTCATGTAGTGGACATACCAGGTGTGCAGGAATGAAAGGAGGTTGTTCTCCCTGCTAGAGCTTACTCAGTTTCTTACCACTATTGCCTCAGACTTCACAAGGGGCACTTAATATGGAGAATTTTTCATTTATGGGATCTTGTGCTGTCTCAGAAAGGAGTCTGCACATCAGTTAGAAAGAGATTCAAGCATCTCCGTTAGCCCTAAAACCCTACAAGAATCTGTAGAAAGCAAGGGGTCATGCTGCTCAACACAGACAACACCGTAATAAGGTAGTACACAAATAAGCAAGGAGGCACGACCACTGTAGATTCGTGACGCAAATCCGTAACAGCCCAGTCCAGTCTGGATCTCAAGGCAGTGCATCTACCTTCATAGTGCAACAGCATAGCTGTTGACCTGAGAAGAACACAGATAGGAACAGTAAGTGGAGTCAAGCAAGAAGGTTTTTCTGGCAAGTGGCAAACATTTTTTGTTTTCCTTCAGGTTGAATTATTTGCCTTCCTGGTGAACTATCTGCTCCTGGTTTATAGCACAAGGCTCCATTACCATTTCATAAAGGATGGATGGCTTTCCATTCCAGTGGTGTTACTGGTCCCTGTATGCTCCCCCCCATCTCTTATTCCTGGGCAGTGGAAAAGCTGCTATGGGAAAACAACCAGAATGATCATCATAGCTTAATTCTGGCTCAGCAATACTAGTTCTGGTCTTGGTGCAGAATATCAAGGATCCTCCATTCCCGCTACCATGAATGATAGATGTTCCCTCCAGAGGGATGGAATCCTGGTAGTCTAAACCTGTAGGATCTTTGTTACGCTGGTGGTAGTCCTGTCAGTTAGCCTCTCTCTCGCTGGATATGCTAACAGTTCTAAAAAAAGACCAGTAAGCCTAACGCAAGGGAATTGTTCCTGCCAAAATGAAAAAAAAAGATTGTGTATTTTGTGCAACAGCCTGTTGATAGCAGAAGGTCCTCCTCAGTCTTTCCTTAACTCTCTTTAGAGCAGGACTATCTTTCTGCTGTATAAGGACGCATGCTTTAACAATATTTGCTTGGGAATGATTCACCAACAGCCACCTAGAAGAGCTGTCCTTCACACTTTCAACCTGGAATTCATCCTGGAGCAATTAACCATGGACCTGTTTGACTCATCAGCCTTAGTGCTGCTCATGTTAATATTTTTCCTGGAAGGCCATCTTACTGCTTGCAACTATACCTGCAAAAATGATCTCTGACGTGCAGTTCTTAATGACAGAGCAGATATTCATAGATTCATAGGTAAGTACTAGGCTAGCTGCCCTTGCAGACCAATTTAAGCCTAGCCAATTTCCCTTTTAGTGCTTGAATTACCATGTCCCATTTTGTGTTAGATTGGCCTTGAGCACCCAATAGCTAAGAAGTGTACATTTCCCCTAGTGGTAATACAGTAAACTCTCAGTTAACCAGCACCCATGATGACTGGATAATGCCGGATAACTGTTGTTTCTGGTTGCTTGAGAGTTACTATTACATCCGAGTGACACCTCCAGATGCATCTACAGTTGACTCGTACTGATGCCTGTTAGCATCAAATATTGCTTGTTCATATTTGCATCAATAATTCCAAAAAAATGCTATGTACAATGTTTTAAAATATTTTATCTTAAAGCTTACACAATAAATAAAGTATGAGTTAACTGCAGATGCATCTGGAGGTGGTGCAGCGGTAGCTTACACAATGGCAAAGTCAATGCATTAATATTTGATCTCTAAGTTTTGCAGGTAAATAGATATTAACTGTTGTTTTTATGATATTAATTTATATAGATATCATTTTCAGATTTGTCTAAATATCTCAACAACCAAGTAACTCAGACAGAACTCCTTAGCCTCGTGCAAAAGCTCTCAGCTAGATGAATAAAATGCTGCTGACAGTATGTGTGTAACTTGAGTGGTTGCTGAGATAGTGTAAGTTATTTACAAAATATTACAAATGTACTAGTTAGTGTGTTTACTGTGACTTATAAAATTCAATTTAAGACCTGGATCCTAAAGAATACTACCAATATAAAAATAGTTTGTGCTGAAGGGTTTGCCATTAACATTCTTTCATAACCCCTATGGTTCTAGAGATATGAACATTTGTTTGAAATGTGAGGACATAATTTGATTCTGTCAAAAGGTTTAGGCTCCGCCCATTGGAAGTTACAGTGCAAACTTCCTGAGCTCCTTTGGAGTGAATGAATTGAAAACAGGCCTGACTAATACTGTACTCTATACTATTTGTTTGGTTTGACTTGTTCTCGGGTTGGGAAGAGAGGGAATTTATTCCTATTTTCCTTTTTAAAAAGGGGGGGGGGGCAGAAAGGGAAACACATGAAAATTGTACTGTATTGCCTCGATACTTTTTGCTGGTTGTTTGAGTTCTGGTTAACTGAGAGTTTACTGTAATTAGGATCATTTTGCATGGGATAAAGCATTTAGGAGCTGCCTCTCTCCATTTATAGTACATGAGGTAGACCTGGGGTAAATCTTCTCTTTCCCATCCATCTGTAGATCCAATTTGCAATTTAATATGGACAGGGATGAGTTTTTTATATGGATACGGATTCTGTTCCAGAGCAGTGGTATCCATGGAGTCTGTTCCAGGAGCAGTAGTATCCATGGTAGCATGATCTTCCACAATGATAGGATCACCCTCAGAAAAACCTTACCTTTATGCCAAAAGTTGTTATGGAGATGTCCTTTAACCAGTGTATCAGACTGTTGGTATTCTTTCTGAAACTGAAAAACAAAGGAAATAGTTCTTGCATATGTTAGGTGCGTGTAGTCTGTTGCAGTACTATTTAGATAAGAACAATTCCAGTCAAGAATTGTCTGCAGCCTTTGCCCACGGTAAGGAAGGCAAACCAGTTACTAAGCAGATGCTCTTCAAACAGATGGCATACTGTATTATCTTCTGCTGAGTAAATGAAAAGCAGGCCTGTGCAAGAACACATGAGAGTGCATTCTGCCAGGAAAAAAACTCCACTTTAGCAGCCTTTTTTCAAGTAGATTTCAGTCTAGCCTTCTGTGAGGTGGCCACCTGGTCATCCAGTCATACATTCTCCAACTGCTGCAGCTGGATATCCAGTCCATTGGTAGAGGAGGGTCTAGAGTGGCAGTGTTCCAGGGTGTCCTTTGAGAAAGCACTCCAGAAATAGGAAGATGTAGTCCTGTGTTTTGAATGAAACTATGAGAATTTGATTTCCATATATTATGAATACTACTACAACAGTAATGTTACATTAATAAAGTACAGTTGTGCGACAAGTCACCATAACAGTAGATGTTTGAGTAGAGTCTTTGTTGTAGTATAGTCTCCCATGCCTTCCTCCTCAAGGCAACTTCTTTTTCATCACCTCCACCACTCCAGAAAAGAATACCCCAAGGGAGATTCTCCTTCTGAATTTTTTTATAAAGCCAGCTCATCTGCACACAGTACATGTCCTCCATCAGTAGATGGTGGGTTCTGGTGCTTCCTTTTATCCAGGGCACAGGAGTGTGTTGCCATGTGCAAGGGATGTCAGTCTGCGTCCTTACATAGGCCAGTCTCAGAGAGTTAGGCCAGTTATATGGATGTCAGCCTGCATATGATTCCCACATGCTGTGAGTATTAGTAAAACAGTGACCCTCCCTAAACATTTACTGTTGGTATGAATTCTCACACAACTTTACTTTCATGATCCAGATATCTGATGATAATCTCTAGTGTCCAAGACAATTCATTGATCTCAATGACCACTTTTTATGCAAACCGGAGACCATGCTGGCATACACATAGAAGTAAAAGATACGTTTTTGTAAAAGTGTTTTTGTTTTTAATCTTCAAGAACATAGTGATAAACAGATATCTGCAGCTGCATTAAAAAGAGGGAAGCAAAGACAGGTAACATTTAAATAATTGTGATCTGAGACTAAGCAAAAAGAAACTCCCTGGCAATTAACTAGGAAATATTCAGCAGTCACCAAAAATCCCAGCAGAAACACAGCAGAGCTGTAGAAGGAGTATAAATGCTTTCCTTTCATTATATCATAAAAAGCCAATAGCAAATAATACCTGAGGCAGAGTAGTATTAGCAGCAGTCCAAGTTGTAAATATCACAGATCAGTAATTGAAGAATAAAACATACTTTATTATAAAACAGTGTTAGCGCTTTCGCTGTAAAGCTTCATCAGACCACAATTACAAACACTGAACTAATGTTTAAATACTAAAGACCAAGTAAAATTGTGCCTTTTTTCACCAATGAGATTCAAAGATGTTACAAGTTGCTAAGCTACTGTATATAGTACAAATAAAACACTTATGAAAACAAAACAAAAAAAGACATGTACATTTTCCAGCCTTCTCCTTTGCAGGCATAACGCAAATTTGCAAAGCTAGTGTATACACAGCAAGAAACTCAGTGATCTGAGACTAATGATTTTCTTTTTAAACAGTTTGATTTAGCGGGACCAAACTGATCTCTGCAACTGCTTTTCCCTAGTGCACTCGTCCATTGAGAATTCGATAAATTCAATTGCAAAAGTACAGAAACCAGTTTTGTTGCACTTCTCCATGTTACTATGTACAGCCTTGATTGAGAAAGTGTAGCTTGTATTTATTTACTTATGAACCCTGTAAGTAAAGAGTGTATAATAATAAACATACAGTACTTGAAACTTAGTTGATAATGAAATGCTTAGTCTGCTACCTAAACAGAGAGGGATGAGTGATAATGGCCAGGTAATTATAATAAACACGTTGGGATTACTAGTTAAAATAAACAATGTGAAGGGTGTTTTGATTGCTCCCTATATGTGGTTTGGCTGACATCACCCAGCTGGTTGTACTACCCCCTAGATGAACAATCTGATACCTGGCCACACTACTTTTATTTATTTATTTAACATTTGTTTACCGGGAAAGTCCAACTTGGAACAAAGCCAGTTTTCACCAGAGGCCTGGGGAGAAATGCTCTAGACGCATGTCTTTGTGATGTGTGAGGAAACCGGACCACCCAGAGGAAACCCACATGAAGGCAGGGAAGACATGCAGACTCCACACAGAAGGCACTCCAGCTGAGAATCGAACCAGAACCTCTTGCTCGGAGGAGACAACACCACTGCTGCACCACTGCGCTGTCCTTTGAATCAAACTATGTTTTATGTCTTTTGCTAAAACCATGATGGCCATCACTCACAACCCAACCCAAGCATTTTACATTAATACGGACACTTTCAAACCTTGTTATAAAGCATGATATTCAGGAAGTCTTGTCTTCCTCCTGGTATGATGGTTTCCCTGTTTGTTATGGACTTCTCCATGCATACTTTCAAACCTACCATACTTTAACAAGGACATTTTACTTGAGTCATAGCTGAAGCTACTTTCTCATAAACAGCACCTGATATGAACTGCTGCCGTTTTTCCAAATTACTTACTAGTCTGTGAGTGATCTCTGTTCAGCAACAGTGTTTTCAGATAAAATGTGCCCTGTCACCAAAGAGCTAAGTTCCTTGACAGCATTTGTGAATGCTGAAGTGGTATCAGAGTTCAAATCAGTCCATAAAATGAGCTTTGGTTTTGAAACTTTTCTGTAAAAAGGCCTGACTTTTCACTGAACAACCATTAAGAGGCATTCTTCTCAGAAGTTGCTTCTATCAGGATAACCACTTGTGATTTGATTGTATTTTACTCATGACTAAGAAACTTAAAATAAGTAGTGAGTTGTGAGCTGTACTCAGTCTTGCCAGCAATAATTAAAAAAAAGACGGTAAAAATATCACAGTTTAAGCCTGTAGACACCAAGACTGATGGATGGCAGTTTGCTGCCACCTTTTTACTCCTTGCATATCATGTACTGCTCTTCCCTTTTGGGAGGGCCGTCATTCATGCAAGTGCTTAATTCTTTAAAGTTCTAGATCTAACTGCCATTAAAAACTAAAGTTGTATATTAAACACAAACTCCAAGCACCTTAAAATGATTATCAAACTGAATTTGGACCTTCAGATACTTTACCAAAAAATGCAATCCGTATCTGCAACAGAAGTAGATGTAAAGCCGATGTTCATGATTTACTAGCTGAGAAGTTTCTTTCTAGATGTAGCCTTGCAGATGTAGCTAAGTGACATGAAGGGACTGATCATAATTAGTGTGTAAAAATGTAGAAAACAGCCAAATGCACTTCACAGTCGAATTCTTCATCCTCAGTATCGCCAAGATATGGTTAACCCTTTAATAGTCAGACTGATGGATTACATTAAGTAACATCGCTGGTACTATGGTGATGTGAAATGTTTAATAGTTATTCTGCTGGTTCTGACACATGTAGGAGTGTAAAACGGAAATCTTTTAAATGACCCAGTAGTTGTATCAACCTGTTGATTGTATTTGATTATAACAGTGTTTGGTAACAGTCCGTGTTTTATTTTACCAGCAGTAGTACCCATGTGATATGGCTTCAATAGATCAAAAGGTAACATCATTACTTTTAAGTAAGCACTGATTCGCATCCTGTAGAACCTTACCATGAGTTTCATTACTATACCTTATGGCTCAATATGTTTAGTGTGCAAGGTGATCATTCAACAGCTTAAGGAAGTGGAAGAAGAAGATTTAAAGCTGGCTGTGACATAGGAGCAAGGTATCCACCTGTGACCTGGATTATCAAAATAGATAGCAGAGGATTGATTTATTGAGATAGTGGATTAAGAGGATGATGGTTTGGCCTCATTCCTCATCAGAAGGTACAGAGCAGTTTCTTATGGGTTCTCACCCTAGCAGAGTCTCTAGAGGCTAGTGCTGTGTGGAGTAAAAAGAATGTAGTTTGACTATTCATACTCCTCAAGCATGGCCATGTTTATTACCAAGCAGACTGTGTCAACTTAGAATATTGTTCAAGGGAATGTTATAGCACACATCAAAAAAATCCCAGTCTATGCAGTATGACAGCCCGGTGTCATCATTCCAGCAGTTCTCGTCTCTTCTTGTCATTTATGCTTGGATTAGTAAAGGTTTAGATCCACACATAGTAAGTACGGGCCTTTCCCCATGAGATAATGCAGTGAAGCACAAAGTAAGATCTATGCAACAAAATGGTCAGTAAATGATCTATTGATCCCGTGGTTTGAGGTCAGCAGGGCTACCAGGTAAGAAAAGGAAACATAACAAATGAGCTCAGCAGGGCCATTAGAACCTCCTGCCTCCCTTTATTTGATATCCTGCATCCAGACATATTGCTTACAGCAAATGAGTGCAGAAATTTGAATAAAATAACCAACTTTTTTTGTGGTGGACCTCTTACTTTTTATCATCAGCTAGCTCTTTGAATAGATCATGGCCAGCTTTCTTTGCCCCATATCTACTCTGATTCAAGGAATACTGGTTGACATGAAAGGGTGCTTGGAGTAACACCCCAACCAAAATCTGTGGCCTTCCCCTTCCAGGGACTGAGGGGATGTGTTACAGCCAGCAGTCTAATTCCTGACTGCAAAATAAGATAAACTCCAAAACCAGTGGGCTATGGCTGACCAAGTTTGCAGATGACTGCAAGCTTGGTGCTGTCATCAATTCTCCTAGTGATGTGGACATCCTTCAAGAGGATCTCACTCAGACAAATGACTGCTGCCAGAAACATGGCCTCAAGCTGAATACCAAAAAATGCATCATCATCCCGTTTGGGGAGAGTGATGTCCCCGCAAATTATCACATTAATAACAACTTCCTAAACACGCAGTCAGTCATGAGGGATTTGGGCATCCAGGTTGATAGCAACCTGACTTTTGACCACCATGTTGCTTCCTTTATACGGAAAGCCTTCTACATGGCCCACCTCATAAGTAAGGATATCTCGTCCAGGGACAAGGAGGTCATAACATCACTGTATTCTTCCCTTATAAGGCCCATTATTGAGTACAACATCCCTTTCAGAATGTACCTCGCAATGCACATGCAGCAGCTGGAGAGACCACAGAGGTTCCTCACCAGGAGAATCCAGGGCCTCAAATATCTACCATACACAGATAGGCTAAAAGCCCTAGCGCTCTACTCAGTTTCATACAGACTTCTCAGAGGTGACCTCTGTCTGGCATACAAGGCGATCATGGATCCCAACATGATGGGACTGCTGCATAACTGCAAGTCAAGCTCGAGTAACCCGCACATGTGGCCTCAACCTGGTCTGTGACATCAACAAGACTTGTTGGCGGTACAGATTGTGTTCCAGAGAATCCCCCATTTATGGAATAGACTCCCTCTCCACATCAATCAGAGCACCTCTTTATCCATTTTTAAGCGCAACCTGGATAACTGGATGTGAAACAGAAAATATACCCCTGGGATTCCATCCATGTCCCTGCTGGACAGGGGCATCGGGTGCTGATTTTGTCTAAACATGGGCTAAACTCTTGGCTTGTCTTATAAGGGCCTCAGGGCCAATAGCCTAGTAACCTGCTATGATCACAGTTCAGTTTTGTTTTTGTCTCCTATATTTTCTGTTTTCTTTCTGTTCAGCAGAGGTGGAGGGCAGTCAGTGATACCAGTAATGCAGGACACATGAACCTTGCCTCCTGGCCCACAGCTTGGTACCTGACAGATTCTTCTCTAGCGTCATCCTAGTGGATATTTAGTGATGGCATCAAGTCCGTTCCACACAGCTAAAGAGAGCAGTCTGACCAGTACTTGACATTTCCTTTAATGGTGAGCCCTCCAATGTCTCAAGTCGAGTTTCAAACTTAGGCCATCAGTACTACAGACAGATGTGCTACTTTATTGGCAACTGCGCACAGGCGCATGTTACTATCCAGGACTGAATGAGGTTTATTTTATTCTTTGTATTTTAAAACTTAAAAGCCTCATGAGATAACTGTATGATTAATTTTGTGTTGTTTTTACTTATTCATTTCATATCTTGAGATGTTTGTTTTTAATATATAATTAATGTTAATATATATAAGCAAACAGATAAAGGTGAGAACAAAATGGCCTTGATCACAGAATAGAATATGGATTTCCTTCATTGTAACAATATAATTAGAGATGAATGGAACAATTTTCTAAAATTTACTGACCTACCTGTGGCAAAATTGCCCCCCTTGAAGTTCACTTATAAGAAGGGGAGGAATTTAAAAAATATTCTTGAACATCATGGTAGACCCCTGAACTTCTCTAGTAAACGTAAAGGGATGTTTCAGTGTGGGACTTGTTCCCAATGTCAATATATAGCACACTGTGACAGTGTTTATATTGTTAGTAGAGACAAGAAGCTTTGTGGTTTGTCTTATTTTAACTATAACAGTGAAAGAGTTGTCTACATGGCTAATTGCTCTTTCTGTAGTACATTTTACGTTGGGAAGATGGAGCGTAAGATTAGAAGATGTATCTATGAACACATGTATGAGATTAGGACCAAGAATGAGAGAAACACTCTATTTAAGCACACACAGGTTTGTAAACAAGCAAGGTTTGCTTTTTTTTTATTTTTGAGGATGTACAAGTGGACAGTAGGGGTGGGCCCTAGGAAAACCTGTTAGAATACAGGGAACTTTACTGGCAGGTAACCCTAGATGCAGCTAGGGACCCAGGGCTCAATGAAAATATTAATATAACCCCATTATTGAAACTCAGAGCTGCTAAGCTCTGATGTGATAAGGGAAGGTTGTTTGTGTAGTTTCTTTATTAACTATTTTTTACCATTCTTTATTCAGACAATTGTCATTTTGGATAGGAATTATGTAAGTTGTGATTTGACAACACATGCACATTTGTTGACCAGTAGATGAATTCTATGTTTTGATTATAATGTTTTTAATATGTTGTTGAACTATTTAAAATGTTTATATATATATATATATATATATATATATATATATATATATATATACACACACACACAATAAATTGTACTGTTTTTATGTTTATTGTATTTTACATGTTAACTCTGTATATGAACTTTTAAAGTGCCACAAATTAGTTTTTTTAATTGGATTTTAATCAGATTCATTTTTATGGAACTATCAATTTAATTAATTTAACTAACTTAATTAATTGATTGTGGGAGGATTTGGATTGGTGCATTATAATGACACACCTATAAAAAAGGATGACTCTTTGTTGCAATGTTTTTGATTTCTGAAGAAGTCTAGGTGGCTAGACGAAAACATGTGGTAACTGGTAGCATTAGATAAAGAGTATATTTTTTGGCTGGTGTCTCCGATTTTCGCCTTTTTGAAGTGGATTCTTGTTTTTAATATATACATTTCTATATGTAGAATTCCTTCTCGGGAAGTCAAAGGTGCTTCTAAAACTCCCCTTTTTATATTATATTATATTTTAAATTTTATTTTGTATTTACATGTATAAACACATATTCTATAGGGAAGTTCTATTGTTTTCAAACCAATAATACATGTTTACTTTTAGTATAAAGCACCTTGTGTTTATAATAATGGGTTTTTACTATTCTACATTGAGTGAAGGTTACCTTCAATGGATGAACACCCAGTTTAATTGTTTAATATATGTGTTGTTTTTATAGGTGGTTGCGAACACATGATCAGTTTATGTAACTGTATTAGATAATTATTTAAGCCTTGTGACTTTGTGTTTGTGCTATCTGAAGAAGTCCCACCATAGAGTGGGATGAAAAGCACTTTAAATAAATAGTTGGTTTTCGAGTGATTCTTTGGACTCTTACTAGGGAGTTTTTTATGTTGTTCTCTACTGCTTCGCTAGTTTGTGTGTTGGTCTGCCATGGCCGCTGAGAGTTTTAGTGCCACTTTGCCAACTTTTCAAGATAACAGCATCAGAAATCTTACCGTGCTTATAGAACAGTTGTCACAACGTGTAGACAACTTGACTACGAGGTTCGATACTGTTGCTAATGACTTGTGTAGTTTGCAACCATCTTGCTCTACTGCAGTTTACCCTCACATGAGTAAATCTTTTACGGGAAACAGTAAGGAGCTTTCTACTCAGTTACCCTTGGAGAATGATCAGCTGCATAGCTCCGGAGAACAAAGTGAAGCGAACACACTAAACAACAACGATCATTCCCTTTTAGAAAGGAGTCAGCCTGACAGTGTGGAAGTACAGGTAGACATGAATGTATCAGGCACTAGTATTCAGGTTTCATCAACCAACAGTGGATCCTTGGGGTTTATTGGGGCTCCCACCTTTAATCGTTGGCTCAATGAGCCAGTTTCTGTACTGCAGTTTAACAATGGCAGTACAGAGGTGCAACCAGCTGGAGAACCGCCCGACATTTCACCTTTACTTCAACAATTTGACCATAAGCTAGTAAAATATAAAAAGTTGCAACTGGAAATTTCGTATTTTAGTTAGGCAGCTCATCAGTGAGGGTATAGTGCCGAAAGGCCTTAGATCTTGGCAGTAACCCACTGGTTTAATTGAGGGTTCAGTTTTCCACAAGGATTTATTAACCCTCTTTGATAAACATGGCATCGAACTGTTGGAATTAATTTGCAAACACTATCAACTATTAGCAGACGTTCTGATTGAGGAAGCTACCTCGTTGGACAATATTATTAAAGCTCATGTTGACTTTCATCATTACCGATTCAAATGTGAGAGAACATTCAGCAGTATTGACCAATATATTAATAAATTAAGGAATACCAAGGTTAAAAACTGAATAGAGACCGGCATGCATACAGTATGTTTGGGGCTTACCCCAAATCTCCTCCCTCACAGACCAATCAACCTTTGCGTAATGAAACAACAGCAAGTGGCATCCAGGATAATAGTTTGGCTACATCATTAACGAGATAGAATTCAGCTTATCGTGGGCCACAGCAGAACGCTTTTGTGAGAAACAATGATTCTATCGCTGATGGATCAGTACAGTTTTATGAAAGTAGTTCCCTTCGCAACATCAATGTTGACCAGCCAACTGGAAATTTTCAAAATCCTGCCTCCAGATACCATTTACATTCGAACATGACTTGGACTAGTACCAACAGGAACAAACAGAGCAAACGAGGCAGGTAACCAATTTACCCACAGCTGACTGTAATACCTGTGAAGTCAAATTAAATGTCAGAAAGGACTTTAAAATCTTTAATTATTCTAATATAGGTATTGATCCAGTTTTGGTTGAATTAATTGCAAAAGGTAGTACGTTTATTCCTTCTAACAGAGCTGACTTAGCTACAACATTGATTGACTTAAATTGAATTTCCTGACATATAGTTTTATCAGTTCTTTTTGGGCAAAATGTAACTAGTACAAACTCTTTTCACGTGGCTAGTACTTACTATCTACTATTACAACCTGCCCTGGCCTTCTTTGAACAAGTCTGTGAATTGGACATATGGGAAAGTCTAACATCTAAAACTAGATATAACAACCATAAGTACAATGTCAGTCTAGAGGAGCGACAGCTCTTGGAATTCTTGAAACAAGCACCAGTTAGAATCATGCAACTGGACAAAGTCAGTGGGCTAGCCATTATGAACACAGATGACTATATAATAAGAGCGAACCAAGTCCTGGATAGTGATACATATCTAGAGATTAGCAAAAATGAACTTAACACAGGTCTTAACAGGATAAGATCTTTATTAAATTACATGTTTATCGAGACTAAGATTGATATAGACCTGTTCAATTTTTTAAATATGCCAGCCTACAGGATCCCCGTACTATTCAGGATTCTTAAATTACATAAGAATGTCAGGGACCCCCCCATGAGACCACTGGTGGATGCTAGGAACAGCATTACATACACTTGGGCTAAAGTGGTGGATTGAATCCTCAAAAAATATGTCTCCCAAGAGAAACACATCTATAAAGATTTATGGTCATTTCTGTCTCACATTAATAATTTAGAATACAGGAAGGACCTTAACTTTTTGACAGTGGATGTTAAAGATTTATACTCATCGATACCTCATTAGAAGGTGTCTAATGGGTTAGCTATATGCTACTTAACAGAGGGGCGTCCCCAGATGAAACCTCCTTAGTTGAGGAGATGTTGGACATTATTCTTTCTTCTAATTTCATCATGTTCAACAACAAGTTTTACTTACAGAAGATAGGCATAGCTATGGGCTCCCCTTGTGGAGCCAGCTATGCCAAACTCATAATGACTTATTGGGAGTATGAGTTTATCTTTAAGAACCAACAAATTTTAAACCAGATACACTTTTATACATGCTACCTAGATGACATTTTTATGATTTTTGATTGATAATGAAGTGCAAGCCTGTGAACTCATTTCTTATTTTAATTCAACTGCACAATTTCTGTCCTTCACATACACCTTTAACACTGACAAAATAGCATAACTGGATGTCAATTTATACAAAGACCAAATAAAGAAATGCTATTTTGCAAAGGTATTTAGAAAGGAAATGTACTCAAATGCATTTTTACATTTTAGCAGCTGCCATCCGCTGCACCAAAAAAAATCAGTTGTCAAAGGTCAGTTAGTAAGAGCAGCACGTATGATTTCCCAAGACACTGATTTCCTTGCTGAATGTGACGTCCTCAGGGAGATGTTTGTGAAGAGAGGTTATCCAGACTCCCTAGTAGTCGAGTTATCGATGGAAGTACAGAATAAGAGGTCAACGGGTATCTATAAACCTATTTTTGGTTCTAAGAATAGACCTGACTCCCTGACTACAAATTGTGGTGAGAACCTGAATGTACAAGTAAGTGTAAATGAAAGTAGGTGGGTGAGCCTAATTACCCCCTTCAGTATGAACGGTAACTTGATCCATCACATCATTCACAAAAACTGGGCGTTAATTAGTAGAGATCCGTTATTGAGAATTAAACTACAAGACCCACCCCATGTAGTATTTAGAAGGGGTCAGAACTTGAAAAACCTTTTAGAATCTACAGAAGTTATGAACAGTAGTAGGAAGGGCATGTTTAAATGTACCATGTGCTACTATTGTCAACATATGGCCAAAATTTCACCATTAGAGGGCTTACATATAAATCCAGGTACAGATTGGATTGTCAGTCTAAATTAGTATACATCGCATTATGCCAACAGTGTCCAGCATTTTATGTTGGCAAAACTGACCATAGACTCAGGGAGCGTGTATACGAACATTTGTACCAGATTAGGAATTTGAAGCAGGAAAGTGCATTGGCCAGACATATAGTCGAATACCCTGAACACAAGTTTAAATTCAGGGCTATCGATTCTATAATACCTGATGGCCGGGGGGGGGCAGACTCACTTTTATTGGAGTGCCTAGAACTTTATTGGCAACTTCGCACAGGCGCATGTTCTATTCTTTGTTTTTTAAAACTTAAAAGCCTCATGAGATAATTATATGATTAATTTTGTGTTGTTTTTACTTATTCCTTTTATATTTTGAGATGTTTGTTTTCAATATTCCTTCTCAGGAAGTCAAAGGTGCTTTTAAAAACTCCCCGTTTTATATTATATTATATTTTAGATTATATTTTGTATTTACATGTGTAAGCACATATTCTATAGGGAAGTTGTATTGTTTTCAAACCAATAATACGTGTTTACTTTTAGTATAAAGCACCTTGTGTTTATAATAATGGGTTTTTACCAGTGGCGGCTGGTGACTTCAAATCACAGGGGGGCTGCAGGAGACAGCTGAATGGGTGGGGTCAAGGGGAAGGGGTGTGGTCAACCAGAAAGGGGAGGGGCTATGCACAAAACCACAAAAAACTAACTTTAATTAAATACGCTGCCCTGGGTGGCAAACCATCATTATGAAAGTCCAATCAAGACAAAAATAAGTGTAGAAGAATAAAAATATTTCAATGCATTGGCTGCATGACAGCTTACTTAATATCTAGATGGAAACAAAAGGTTGTGAGGCATGAAAAAATAAATTACTTTTTAAATACATTACTGGAATGCCAGTCAAAATCAAGTATAAGAAAAACCAGAAGCACTCAACTCAAACCACTTCTCCTTGCACTGCAGTTCTAATTATAATATATTCAGCTTTATTAAAGTACCAAGTAACATGCTGAAAGTAGAAATCTATGTGATGCCTCACTTGTAAAAATGTTTCTTATCCAAAAAGACCTGCTGCCTGACAACTTGTTTCATGGGGAAAACATGATAAAAGTAAAAATGAAAAGCAAACAAGAAACAAGCTCAAGATACATTGCTTAAAGGATTACTGTACAGGTTATGGACCACACATGATTGGCATTCTGTTTAGTTTACGGGTAAAGTCTGTAGAGATGACTGGAAGTCTCCAACAAGTGTAATGAGCTTTTTAAAATAATGGAATCCTGTCCTTTAATACCCAAGGCTTATACATTATCTAGTCAAGTATTCTCTGTATGGCAACAACAGAAAGGCTTTCAATGTTGGCAATTCTTTAACAGTATGCTTATTAAAGCTTACTTGCATCTTACGATCTCAGACAAGCTTACCTTATGGTCATTAAAGCATTGCTACTTAAACACAGAGCAACAGGCACTTTGAGTAATAAGCATAAATTTGAGTAATAAGCATAAATCAACAGTACAAAAATATGACAGAAACCAGACCATTCTGCAAAATCAAGGACAGATGAAAAGCCACTGTAGTACTTATGCAGTGTGTCCTCCCCATCCAAGGTAGATACAACTACTCCTTGCCGTGCTTGGACACATCCAGAGTCACTACATGGGGGAGTGGGGTGCAACAAGCATGTCACAATTTGAAATCTCTCTGGCTGACTGTGATGGCCCTGACACATTTGTCATACCTCTCAACCTCAAGAGCAAGAAATCTGGACAAAGCCATACACAGAAGTGGGACAAAGGCCCAAAAATATATTCTGCATCTACAGTCTCAACGCTAGTACTGGGCTAAGGAAATCTGGCAGTAAATTAGTAAACACCCTGTTACACAAACAACAGTCTATAATAGCTTAAATACCTGTAGCATAGCGTGCTTACTAGCACCATTCTACCATAGTTTTACTGTGTCAGTCTAAGGGGCAAATCAGTGCATTACCATTAGCTTGTTTTTTTCTTTTTCTTACCTGGTTTAACACCTAAATTAAAAGAAAACCTGGGAATCAGGATTATCCCCGCTCCGCTCCCCACCCTGCCCCCGTATCCCACCCGCCCCCAGTACCCCTACATTTATAGTTAAGTAACCACACCTCCTTATTAACATACTAGCCATTCACAATCTCTCATTGATTTAGCCCCTCCCTTTCCTCCAAAAAGAAGTGAGCAAAAAATGTTTAATTTTCTAACCACCATGAATATGGGAAAAATAGCAATCCTGTGCTTTTTACTATCTTTGTTAGCTAGCTTATACCATATTAGTAAATATGAAGACCAACCATATATAGGTTACCATTTCCCCAGAAAACAAACAACAGCGTTAGGGTCTCAAATTGCTCTTAAACTCCACTACCAACAGTCCGACCTTTTTAAAGCTAATATCATCCACTACCACCGAACCAAAGTTAACCTCAACTATCATAAAAACAAGCAATCCCAGAAACTAGTACTAAAATTCAAAAAACTCGTAAAATATATCAGTAAAAATATATCAAGGGCTGGAGACATCCACCCCAATCCTGGCCCCATATCAACAAGCAACCCTGACTGTCCTGTGAATCTCCCTAAGACATCCCACTTGCTTCAAATTTTCCATCTAAATATTAGAAGTGTCAACAAGAAAGTGCATAATTTACATGCACTCCTAGATACTTACCTACCAGATATAATGTGTCTAACTGAAACATGGCTAAAGCCAGACATCAAAGACAATGAACTCATCCCACCTGGATATAATATATACAGGAATGATAGAAACAAAAAAAAAGGTGGCGGAGCTGCACTCTTTAAAACTAACCTTAACGTTACCATTAATCCTACCCAACCACCGCAATTCTCTAATGCTGAAATACTTTAAAAATTCACTTGAATAAAGAAAAGTATTAACCTAGTCGTTTTATATATCCCCCGGAACAATGCCTATACATTGGAGAATATACTAAACTGGCTAATGAATAACTATCCACAAGAAACTATAATTATGAGTGACGTTAACATTGATTGGTACCTATGCTCTAATGATAATAACCCCACTAACATCAACCTTCATGGTTACTCACAAACTATTACTACATCCACCAGAATGGGAAACTCTAAACAAAAGAAAGCATTCTTGATTGGATCCTTATAAACAATCACCCTCACACATATCGTCCGAACCCTGCCTAATGAAATTAGTGACCACCTTATCACATATATTACTAAAAATACACCAGACCACTCCACTGTCCCAGTCTTTAGATCTATAAGAAACAAAAACTTTGACCTCATAAAATTTAAAATGAGCTGCAATCTTGTAACTGGACACCACTCATATATCTTCCCTAGATGAAGCAGTAGAACATTTCAATACCACCTTTCTATCCATACTAGATACCCACGCCCCAAAAGACTCATCAAAACCAAAACAAAGATTGCCCGTGGCTCTCAACTGAATCTAAACTTAAAATAAAACTCAGAAATAAAGCTTGGAATACCTGGCGTGAAACCAAAACAATCCTAGACCGAAATTCCAACAACTAAGAAATGCAATGAAAAGCCATAGTAGCAGACAAAAAAAACTTTTATTGTTTGTTACAGAATAAGCACCATAATAACCCTCAGAAATTCTGGGCAGGCTTGAATAACCTTCTCCACCCAGGTAAATCATCCACTCCAACTCCTGAAACAGCAATGGATAAAGACCCCATAGAAATAGCCAATACCTTCAATATGTTCTTTACAAACATTATCAAAACCCTAGCCAACCAACTATCCTCTTGTAACCAACCGATCATGGATATATTACCACAACCTGTAAAGACCTTTTTCCTAAAAGTGTCCCTACATCTTCAATAAGAGCCCTTTAACAGAAACTTAAGCCATCTACCCCTCTGCAGATCTACTCCCAGCAGAATACCTTCAAAAGCTGCAGATGTTATAGCCTATCCAGTTTCTATCCTCATTAATCGAACTTTCTCGAGTCAATAGTACCAACTTTATGGAAAATATCCCATGTTATACCACTCCATAAAGGAGGGACAGCCACTGAATTATCTAACTATAGGCCCATAGCGTTAATGTCCCCATTAGCCAAAATTATGGAAAGATGTATGCACAAACAGCTACTCCACTATCTTATCCATAACAACCTCCTAGCCAACTCCCAGCATGGTTTCAGACCCAAACACAGTACCACAACTGCCCTTCTCTCCTTCACTGACACAATAAACCATAACCGTAATGACAAGAAAGTGTCCTCTGCCTTATTTCTAGACCTATCAAAAGCATTTGACATGGTCAACCATCAACTACTCATGGAAACCCTAAAAATCTCTACCTGGATAACTTGACACTAGACTGGTTTAAAGCCTACCTCTCAGACAGGAAACAAGCAGTATTGTGGCAGAATACTCTCTCCACTTTACTACCAAATACCATTGGGGTCCCTCAAGGGTCCATTTTGGGGCCACTTCTTTCTCGGTCTTCATTAATGACCTCCATACAGTCATTCCTGAGGCCACCTGTATCCAATATGCGGACGACTCAACACTGGTTTGTTCAGATACATCTCCAGACAGACTACTAACTAAAACCCAAAACTGCTTCACCAAAGTCAAAACTGGCTATTAGGACGACAGTTAATCCTAAATCCTAAAAACTAAATTATTAATCTTTCAACCAACTCATAAAAATCATCTTATTGATGTCTCTTTAACATCCAAAATGGTACTATCATCTCCCCAGACCCCACACGAAATTGCTAGGAGTTACTATTGATAATAAACTGAAATTCGACATGCATATCAACCTGTCCATCAAAACAGTAAACAACAAATTAGGATCGCTATATAGAATTAAAACTTCCTAACACCAAGTACTAAAGTCACCATTGCAACACATTTGCTCTCCACCCTTCTTTATTCATCTGCAATATTCACCAATCTTAACAAAACCATACTTGATAAACTATCCAGCTCATATAATCATATAGCTAGATTTGCAGCAGGAACTCCATACAGGACCCATCACTGCACCAACCTCAAAACCTAACATGGATTGAACTCCCCAACCTTGTTAGAGTTACCCAACTCACTGAGGTACATAAAATTCTCACAAACCCGACAATTGTCCTTCACTTCAGAACCTAGTCCTTCCATACTCTAATCTTAACAGTCTACGTTCTGCAACAGACCACTCATAAAGATGGTCAAAGCTTATAATACTGGAGGAGATGCACTCTTTCCAAACGCCGCTGGAAAAGTCTGGAACTCTCTTCCCACCAGTATTCTTTCCTCTACCTCTCTACCCCATTTCAAGAAACAACTGTTTCACCACTATCAGAAGCACTGGCTCTGCCAATGCTCACCTCCTGACTGACATTTCCTAGTCTCTATTATCTACTTGAATTTGTCCATTGTCATCATTTTTTTTATTTCATTATATGCATTGGTAACAAATGAATTCTGCAATCTGATTGTTTGTTTGACTTTTTGACTTTTTCACTCTCTGTAATTTTATAACTTTGGAAATGTCTGTATTTGTATAATGATGGAGCTTTTCTCCCCGGGCCTCCGCTGAAAAAGGACATTGTATCCAGTCGGATTTTTTTCCCGGTTAACAAATGTAAAATAAATAAATAAATATTGCTCTAATAAACTTTGAAAGATAATAGAATAGGTCTTGCATTAGTATTAATTTTCTGAAGGGTATAAAATCTGAAACTCAAATGTCTGTCATTTTCTAACTTCAGTCTTTAGTGATTTGTCACTAATTTGCCAAAAAACACAATTTTATGAAAAATGGACCAAAAATGTGATGCAAAAATATAAAATAGACACACAGTACAGCTGCTACCTGTCAAAGAAGGGACACTTTAATATTAGTACTGCTACCTTGAGCAGCTGACAAAATAAAAGAATCTACATGCATTTCAAGTAATCTATAACTTTGATTATTACAGTTATTTCTTAATTGTAAACCCTCCATGTTTTCTTCCAAAATTGCTATTTTGCGGAGGGATTATTAGGGGAAGAGCAACATTTTGAGCCAAAATCGGGGACAATTGAGAGGTTGGCTATGCCTAATTCTATAAAGCAATTTATTTGCATGTACCTCTCAACCTGTTAATGCAGTAAATCTAAACAAGGCCAAATATATTGGGGCACATATAAACAGTACTAAAATTGCTCTTGTATAAATTGAGACAGTTGATAGAACAGCTCTTACTTTAACATGCATTTTTCTGAAGGTTATGAAGTCTGAAACTTATTATTTAGTGACTTAATTCCTAAATGATTTGCCAGAAAACTACAAATTTTATGAAGAACAAACCAAAAATAAGAAGCAAAAATCTATTCATTCTTTGAAAATCTGGACAGTTGGGAGGTATAGTTCAGCTGGGCCTGTCTGAGTTTGCTGCCCTTCCCCCCTGACAAAATAATGGTTGAATGGAGCCTCTGCAGCCATTCCAATGAACCATTACTTGGCTATTTCACTCCATTTACCATAAACACTAATGTGCATACTGCTTTACTTCTATGATGAGTTGGACTTCATTTGAAAGTTTTATTTTGTATTTTACAGCACAAACACTAAGTCATCTGTTAAACAAAGCAATGCAGTCTCACAATGAAAACTTAGCATTAAAACTTCTCTGCCCTTGAAACTCACATTCATTGAAATAGCATTGAAACCCACATTCAAAGAAAATACATTTTGCCAGTGGCAGATAAAGATTAATTTTGGGCTGTTTTCAAATCATAGGCCCCTTGCATATGAAACATACATGTGCTCTTTGATACACCTTCCTCATTGTACTAAAATTATATTCCTTATACAATACAGTACACTTGTTAGAGGGTGTTTTAAATTTGTTTTGAACATTTTTCCAGTAAGCAATGAAACAAACCATATGCACCCATAATGGCAAAACTGCCCAGTTGAGAACATTTATCATAAAAAAGTCTACTCAGACTTCCACAGTCCACCATTATTGGTAAATATACACAATTCTACAGTCCACCATTATTAGTAAATATGCACAATTCCACAGCCCACCATTATTAGTAAATATGCACAATTCTACAGTCCACCATTATCAGTAAATATGCACAATTCTACAGTCCACCTTTATCAGTAAATATGCACAATTCTACAGTCCATTATCAGTAAATATGCACAATCTCTGAAGTAAGTCATCTAAATAATTCCACATTAAAGAAATCTGTAACTAATGAAGCGGTTGCTGCTAGCAATCACCTTTATATTTCATGGTTTCATCGAAAAATAAAGTGTCTGTTGCCCCTCAGGAATAAATTGCCTATATTACATTAAAAAATGATAAGCTAGTAATAATATTGCAAGAGGAAATGGATGGACTCATAGTTAGTATCTTCACCAAGGAGAACATTCTCAGTACGGCAGCATCCACCCCTTGTGGGAGTAGAACCCACAGCCTTCTGCATCAAAAGCAAGTACACAACCTGTTGTGCTATAGTATTAACTAGGCAAATCACTAAACTTCTATTCCCCTGCAGCTCTCAGCTCCTTGTAAAATCTACTCAATACTCAACTGCATCTCAACTTCGCAGCTCAAGAAAACTGGAAAAAGCCAAAATGTATAGGGGTCAAAAGCCCAAAACCAGGGACACATTAAACATTGCTTGTATAATCTTGGAAAGTTGCTAGAATAAAATGTTGTGTTGCCACCATACATTTTACTGCCAAGGTCCCTGAGCAAAAAACAGTCAGAGTAACATACCACTACGCCACATCAGCTGCTTTGTAAAAGAGAGGAAGACTGAAACTTAAATGGCTATCATTTAGTGAATTCAGTTCTCACCATAGCTGTCAACCTCTTAGTACAAAACACCTGGACAAACCCAGTAATGAGGGAATATAGCCCTCAAACATATTCAGTGAATTCAGTTCTTGCCATAGCTGTCAACCTTGGCACAAAAACCTGGACGAAGCCAATAATGGGGGAATACAGTCCCAAAAATAGGGACAAATTTAAAATATTCATCTTATAAACTTAGAAAATTGCTAGAAAAAAAGGTTGTGCTACTATGTATTCTGAAGAACATGAAGTTTGAAATTCAAATGCCTGTCAATTTTACTGCTGACAGACCAAAAACAATTTTCAGCAGAGACCCAGGGATTAATACTGCAGACACGTCTTTGTAAAATGACAGGGCACCAGAGCAAATCCACACAAACACAGGGAGGAGATGCAGACTCCACACAGAAGGCACCCCAACCAAGAATCAAACCAGAAAACCTATAGCTGTGAGGCAACAATACTACCACTGCACCATCAAATATGCAAGGAATTAAACATTCAGAAACCTGAAGTCTGAAATTCAAATGCCTGTCAATTTTACTGCTGACAGAACAAAACAATTTTCAGCAGAGACGCAGGGATTAATACTGCAGACACATCTTTGTAAAATGGCAGGGCACCAGAGCAAATCCACACAAACACAGGGAGGAGATGCAGACTCCACACAGAAGCCATCCCAACCAAGAATCAAACCAGAAAACCTATAGCTGTGAGGCAACAATACTACCACTGCACCATCAAATATGCAAGGAATTAAACATTCAGAAACCTGAAGTCTGAAATTCAAATGCCTGTCAATTTTATTTAACATTTGTTAATCAGGACAGTCTGACTTGGAACAAAAAAACAATTTTCAGCAGAGGCCCAGGAAGAAATAATGCAGACATGTCTTTGTAACATGGGAGGACACAAAAGCAAACCCACACAAACACAGGGAGAAGATACAGACCCCACAAAGAAGGAACCCTAGCCAAGAATCAAACCCGAGAACCTGCAGCTGTGAGGCAACAATGCTCCCAGTGCACCATCAAATAAAAACAAACCCATACAAACACAGGGAGAATATAACAGACCCCACAAAGAAGGAACCCCAGCCAAGAATCAAACCTGAGAACCTGCAGCTGTGAGGCAACAATGCTACCAGTGCAACATCAAATAAAAGCAAACCCACACAAACACAGGGAGAAGATAACAGACCCCACAAAGAAGGAACCCCAGCCAAGAATCAAACCTGAGAACCTGCAGCTGTGAGGCAACAATGCTACCAGTGCACCATCAAATAAAAGCAAACCCACACAAACACAGGGAGAAGATAACAGCCCCACAAAGAAGGAACCCCAGCCAAGAATCAAACCCGAGAACCTGCAGCTGTGAGGCAACAATGCTACCAGTGCACCATCAAATAAAACAAACCCATACAAACACAGGGAGAATATAACAGACCCCACAAAGAAGGAACCCCAGCCAAGAATCAAACCTGAGAACCTGCAGCTGTGAGGCAACAATGCTACCAGTGCAACATCAAATAAAAGCAAACCCACACAAACACAGGGAGAAGATAACAGACCCCACAAAGAAGGAACCCCAGCCAAGAATCAAACCTGAGAACCTGCAGCTGTGAGGCAACAATGCTACCAGTGCACCATCAAATAAAAGCAAACCCACACAAACACAGGGAGAAGATAACAGACCCCACAAAGAAGGAACCCCAGCCAAGAATCAAACCTGAGAACCTGCAGCTGTGAGGCAACAATGCTACTACTACACCATCAAATATCAAGCATTGCAACATTTACAAGCCACAGATATTATGAGGAACAGATCAGATCAAATATGAGGCAAAAATCTGCAATTTTTTTACAAATGGTGGTGGGTAGGGAACTCAAGTCTTTAACACCTGCATACAGGGTACAGGGTTCAAGCCTGAGGTATTCCCTACCACACCACCATGAGCACCTGGGGCATTTACACACACACACACACACACACACACACACACACACACACACACACACACACACACACACACACACACTAAAAAGCACCATACTTCAAACAGTAAATAAAAGCACCATATATTCAAACAGTAAATAAAAGCACCATAAATTCAAACAGTAAATAAAAGCACACACACCATAAATTCAAACAAGTATCAAGTATAAAAGCAGCAAGTACCATACATTGTAAAAGTAAAAAGCACCATACACTTACCTGTCTGTTCTCCATAATATCCAGCTAACGTACATCCTGCCCGCGCAATACTCCAAAGACCCGCGAGATCCCTGAAATCAAAACTCCTTCCTGACGAGACTGTTCTGTATTCCCGACTGCTGCTATTGCAGTCCGGCCCTGACACATTATCCCAGCGAGTCTGTGCACTTTAAAAGTGCACAGACGTCTCCTTGTGTTTCCCTATGGGGACTGCCGGACTGCCTGGAGCATGCGCATAGACGCGCAGTAGTCGGGACTACTGCGCATGCGCGAAATTTAAAAAAAATTTTTTTTCTATTTTTATTTCTTTTTGTTTTGAGGGGGCTGCAGTCCGGCAGTCCAATAGCACGGGCCGCCCCTGGTTTTTACTATTCTACATTGAGTGAAGGTTAGCTTCAATGGATGAACACCCAGTTTAATTGTTTAATGTATGTATTGTTTTTATAGGTGGTTGCGAACACATGATCAATTTGTAAAACAAAAAGCTGCTTGAGATGCCAATAACTAGTCCCCGACAACATGTAATGAGAAGGTTTTAATAATAAACTGAAAACAAATACTTGAAATAAAACAATAATAGTGATTAAGCGCTTTCGTCAAAATGACTTCATCAGAACAATAAAATGTTACAAAAGTTCTCATTTTATACAGTTCCTTGTAAATCATTTGACCCAACCAATTAAAATTTAAGAAGACAGTCATAACATTTCATATAAAAGGCTGTGGAGTATGAAACTATATAATACAAAAAATACAAATGTATTTATTAACAATTCTAAACTTCATTGAAAAAGATTTATATAAAACTAATTTATATAAAACTGAAGAAATCTGGGGGGGTTGTATCATAATTTGCAAGCCCTGAACTTTAATTCTGGTTTGATACTGACAGCATCATTTAACCCTGGAAATTCAGCACTATTTAACCTAAGTTGCCATTTGGTTTCGGCCCTCAGTAATTTATTGGTCCAATCCCCCCCTCTAAAATCTACCTGCACAACTTCCAATATACCAAATTTAAAACTGTGAAGAGGATTCACTTTGATGTGTTTGAATAAGGCATTCTTCTCATCCTTCTTGTTGATACTGTAACAGTGCTCATAAATCCTACGGTTTAGTTTCCTTTCCATCTTGCCAATATAATAACAATGACAGGAATTACAAATAGCAAGATAGACAACACCAATTGTAATACATGAACCAGCTACAAAATTAACATCAATACCATAGGGACCTAATCTAACCTTGGGACTTTCAATAATGTAACTACAGTAGTCACATGAACCACATTTATGGGTACCTTTCTTTCTGCTTTTCACACTAGGTTTATTTTCCAAAATGTTTTTCAAGCTACTACCAACTCTATAGGTAGATAAGGGTTCTGGGCCTAATACATTAGAGAGATCTCTGTTTCCCTTAAACATTGCCCAATTGTTCTTAATAATCTTTTTTACCTCATTTGATGTTTCACCATATGTAATAACCATAGTTTGGGAAAAATCCTTACATTCACTCTGCTTACCAGTTGTGGTTTCTGCATCAGCCCCTAATAATGGTTTGTATCTGTCATTCCAATCATTCATCACTTGGTCCCTAATGTTCCCTACAAAATCTAGTTGATATCCCCTATGCAGGAACATATCCATCACTAATTTAGTCTCTTCCTCTACCAGGGTCCTATTGGAACACTTCCTTACAACCCTGACCATTTGCCCCTTAACTATATTTCTCTTGATATAGGGGGGGTGGTTACTTGAAAATTCAAGGTAGTCGTCGGAAAAAGTAGATTTCCTATGCACCCTGGATTGAAATGAGTGGTTAGTAACATCCTTAAATATTTTTACATCAAGAAAGTTGATTTCATTACAATTACCCTTGCCTGTAAATTTAAAAAAATCACATATAGTATTAATATAATTAAGACATGATTCAAAAAATATATCCTTCTTCCACAAAATAAATAAATCATCCAAAAACCTTAGGTAAATGTGCCATTCATTTCTTTAACAAGAGGTAAAAACAAACTGGTTCTCCCACCCATATAAAATTAAATTAGCAAAAATAGGGACAGAACTGTTACCCATGGCTACCCCTTGGACCGGTCTGTAAAATTCCCCCTCAAAAGTAAAAAAATTGTTTTTCAACACTAATTCCATTAATTCTGTAATGAAGTTGATCAAGCTACCACTCAAGTTTGTTTTACTTACCAAAACTTCATGATCAATTTGTGTAACTGTATTAGATAATTGTTTAAGCCTTGTTACTTTGTGTTTGTGCTATCTGAAGAAGTCCCACCATAGAGTGGGATGAAAAGCGCTTTAAATAAATAGTTGGTTTTCGAGTGATTCTTTGGACTCTTACTCAGTCGTTTTTTACAGTGCTTGACATTTCCTTTAATTGTGAGCCCTCCAATGTCTCAAGTCTAGTTTCAAACTTGGGCCATCAGTACTACAGACAGATGTGCTACTTTTGCAGCAGTAGGACAACTAGTGGTAAGCTCCACTCTTGTGCTTCCAGTTTTAAATGAAATTCTGGAGAACATTTCCTAAAATTGTGCTCTAAGAGATGGACAGCGTTATGTCTTCCAAAGACCCCATTGTAGATGCACTATTGGCTGCGTTAAAGTACTCTGTTTTGGGAACAGACTTGATACATCACTGAGTGGACCTTTCAGGGAATTGTCTTGTACGATTAAGACACCAAAAGCTTTAGGATATCTTTAATGATGAGGTAGGAACCTGACCTTCTCACTACAGCAGCATGATAAAGCATGGAAAAAATAAAGCCCACTTCAACAAAGTATTCCTAGACACCCTAAATAGCTTAGCCCCTCTTTGAACCAAAAGGACAAAAATAAATCATCCACCCTGGCTTACAAAATCCACAAAACAAGTATTACTAGCTAGAGACTGTGCCTGGAAAGAATAGTATAAGAATAAAAATAATGCCACCCATCTAAAATACAAGCAGCAATGTAATATGGCAAAAAAACAAAATTGGTTATTACCGACAAAAAAATTTCTCCCAACAAATAACCACCCAAACTAACAATCCTGGAAAATTATGGAAATTTATTTCAGCACTCCTTTCTCCCAGGACCTCACAAAGCCCATTGCCATCCCCAGACAAAGAGCTGACATGTTCAACTCCCACTTCATTGATAGTATACTAAAACTTCTCAACCACCCCAGCCCACAACTGCCACTAACTCTAACCATACAGAAAATCTAATCCTAGCAGATTTAGTCAATAGTAACCTCTGCATAAACACCCTCCTGCCATCAGACTTATATAGTTAACAATACATCAACTGAGTATGTACCTCATTAGTACACAAGCTTCTTAGTAAATTAAAACCTTGCTCCTTCCCTGCTGACAATCTTCCATCAGAATATTTAAAACTCACCGCCGATGCAATTTCCTATCCAGTTAGCATTCTGATTAATAGATCCATCACAGAAACTAACGTCCCTACACTCTGTAAAAAGTCCATCGTAATCCCATTACACAAGGGAGGAGAAACTAATAAGTTATCCAGTTATCGACCAAACTCCATCCTCTCCCCTTTATCTAAATTACTTGAAAAGTGTATACTGCAGTAGCGTTGTCACCTCACAGTAAGACATTGTCCTGTTCGATTCTCAGCTAAAGCGTCTTCTGTGTGGAGACGTGTGAATGGGCGTACCTTCGTTGAAGGTTGTGCATCAGGGCTGGCAACTCGGTACGTAAAAATCTACTGCCAATCATTAGCGGACCGGAGTTCCGCTGTGGCGACCCCTAACCGGGAAAAGCCAAAAGATACAACAACTTGAAAAGTGTATACACTCACAACTTATAATATTTCTTTCAAATAATCTCCTTTCTCCTACCAACATGGTTTTGGCTGGCACATAGCACTACCACAGCACTAGTATCCTTCACAGATACCATAAACAAAGCTCTGGATGCTGGCCAATTAACATCTGTAATCTTACTAGACCTATCAAAGGCCTTTGACACAGTGACACATCACAAATATCTACAACAACTCCATACACTAGCATGCTCCAATCACACCCAAAATGGTTCTCCAATTATTTAAACAATAGACAACATGTCAGGTGGCAAATAAGTCTATCTGAATACCAGGTTAATAGTACAGGAGCCCCTCAAGGTTACGTTCTTGCATCCTTGTTTTCCAGTGTATTCATCAACAAACTTCACACCACATCCCTCCAAACTACACTCATCCAGTAAGCTGATTACTCGACCATTATGTCCTCCTCCAATAATCCTCAACATCTCTTACAAATTACATGAGGTGCCTTCACCTCTGTTGAAACCTGCTTAAATGAAGCACAACTACTACTTTTAACCCAAATAAAACTAAGCTACTGTTGTTCTCTCCAAAATCACTTACACATGAGTTCAAAATATTTTCACTCAATAAAACACAAACAAAAACTGTAACTCAGGTAAAGTTATTGGGTATCATTATAGACAACAAACTTACCTTCAAACAACACATATGTAGTACAATCAAAAAAACACATATCAAACTTCATAAACTTTACAGACAAACAATTCATGGATAATCCCGCCAAAAAACCCTAGCCAATGCCCTCCTACTCCCTTCCCTCCTGTATGGGACACCCATTCTTACCAACCTCCATTCATCTTTAAAGAACAAGCTCCAATCACGCTATCATAGAATTGCCAAATTTGGAGCTGGTGTATCCAATCATACACACCACTGTCGTGCTCTTAACAAACTAAGCTGACTTTAATTCCCCCATTATCTCAGTTATGTACAACTATGTCTTGCTCACAAAATAATATACAAACCTGACAGCTGCTCTGTCTTAAAACCTATCTTACAGCTTTACACCACATCCAGAAATCTGCATTCCACAAACAAACCACTATTAAAAGTATATACACCTAACAAAAGAGCCAGATACAACCTCTGTTCCTATGCAATTGCAAAATTACGGAATGTGCTACCTCCAAATATCAGTGCTATAAATTCCTTTAAGACTTACAAACTTACATGCTTACAACTAAAGACTAAAATACTCAACACATCTCTTGTAACTGGCTCCTTTTATTTCTTGCTAACCCTCCTCATCACCTGGCAACTGATTTTTACTATATTTCTTCTAATTTCCTCCCTTCCAGCTTTCATGCACTACTGCCAATGCAACTTCCATCTTATTATGTTCAGAACTCTAACTAACATTTCCTCTATAGCTCATATAATAGCTATCATGTTACCCTCCCTATCCTATCTCTCACTCTTCTGTCATAACACATCACAGACTAATTAATCACATTCACCTCCCTACTATCTCTCATCTCTGCCAATAATTTCCCCGACTTCCATTACTATCCTTGCTAACTTCTAATCCTTTATACTACTAAGCCCAGCTACTCTATTTTAAAACCTGTCTGCTCTACTAGCAATGCTACAACTTTAAAACTGAGTTTTAATCCACCGTAGATTGTATTGCACTCACACGATTAATTTTATAGACCTAGAAATGTTTTGTAGGTTTTGGTAATACTGTAAAATATGTCTGTACTTGCTCTAATAGTGTATGTAATGTTTAGTTAAAAATGTAATACCTGTTATAGTCTGTATTTGTTTCTGGAGCTTTCCTCCCCGGGCCTTCACTGAAAATGGGTTCCCGACACAGTCAGACTTTCCCGGTCAACAAATGTCAATAAATAAATCAACAAATGTCAATAAATAAATAAATTAATTAATTAATTAATAAAATCACTTTTAACAGGATGTGATATCAACTGCCACACATGCTTTAGTTCCCAAAATACCATGTTTTTAGAAAAGAACTTCCAAATAGATATACTTCTTTATTCTTGCAAGAGACATTGCCTTATTTTCAGATTAGTTAACTATCTTTAGTATTGCTGATCTTAAAATGTCTTTTACTCATTTAACATAGTTTGCTTCCCTTTTCTGTTCGACGTGCTTCTGTGTGACACGAGCACACATGCTGACAATTGGAAGCATTGCCAAAAATGTAGCCAGAGAAGGGTTTCATAGACACACACACACACACACACACACACACACACACACACACACACACACACACACACACACACACACACACACACACACACACACACACACACACACACACACACACACACACACACACACACACACACACACACACACCTTTTTGGTCACTAAAGCCAAGTGCAACACTAGAGAAACACTACCATTAAATTTAAATGCTCAGAACTGCAAAATATATATAAAAGATGTTTTTTAACCACATGCCTGTGAATGGCATACCACAGTGAAGTATAGAAGAATGCTGAAGTTTACCATCTGCATTGCAGCTTCCCCTGGATAGCTGTGTTTACATTGTGAATAACTGTATGTGGTCACCCAAATAAAAGACTGCTTTTTTCTTCATCTTCTGCTTCTTTTTATAGGATTGAAATCTTTTGGCATACTGTCTCAGATCTCCCTTAAGAGTGCCTTTTATGTGGCATATCTAAACTTACAGAACCTGATCCAGAGTTGATGATGTCAGCCAAGTTCTGAAGGAAAACTGCCAAGCCATGATTCGATTGTGCTGAACAGGGCATGAATCACTGGCATAAACTTCCTAAAAAAATAACTGACTACATTTTTGTGGCATTGCTCTAGGTTTTGGTTTTGAATGGCTAGCAATTAAAGTTTTATTTACTCTTCTGCGCAGTATGTTATATAGTTACCAAAATGTATGCATTTGCTTAAGACAAAGACATTAATAGAAAACTGGCTTCCTGAAAAGGAAACACAGACTGTAGTAACTGCATAAGTTCAGACACAGATGTCATATGTAAATGCTTAGAAAGCAAAAAATGTAACTAAATGGGGAGGAAAAAGAAGTTATGCCCTACCATAATGTTCCATCAGTGTTGTAGAACTTCATTCATTACTGTTAGGACTTCGGTTCCGTTCTCGGAACTGACACGGCCATTACCAAGCTCGTGCCAGCCAAAAATTCTCAGCTAAGTCCTACCCACAATGCCCCTCTCATAGTCTCTTCAGATCAACTCTGCCCCCCTTATACTATAAGGAGGTTAATAATAATAATGATAGAAGGAGGCTGTGTATGAGCAGATACCCTAAGTAATAAGGTAATCCAAAGTCCACCAGGAGTCTAGACAGGGGGAAGGAGGGCGGGAAGTAATAAATGAATGAAGATTTACAACACAGATGGAACGTTATGGTAAGACATAACTTTTTTATCTGATGTTGTAAATCTTCATTCATTCCTTACTGTTAGGACCGAGTCCCCAGCTACTTCTACTCGTGGGTGGCCCTAAGGAAGAATATTCCTGAGCACCATAGAACCAAAGGATGCTCTACCCCTGGAGGCCAAATCCAATTTGTAATGAGTGATAAAGGTATGTGGACTTGCCCACGTGGCTGCTGCACACATATCATCCATAAAGGCTCTGGAATGAAAGGCCACTGAGGTAGCTATCGATCTAGTAGAGTGATCTTTTATTTTGGAAGGCAAGGCCATTTTGTTTTGCTGGTAGATGAAAGTAATGGTGTTCCTGAGCCAAGAAGAAAAGGCCATTTTGGAAACAGGCTTACCCATTCTGGGTCCTGCAAAGGCCACAAACAATTGACCCATCTTACTAAGAGATTTTGTTCTGTCCAAGTAGAAACGAAGTTGCCTGTGAACATCAAGGGTATGCAGAAACTACTTCCCTTTATTTGAATGATGGGGAAAGAAAATGGGTAGGTCAATAGATTGGCTGATGGAAAAAACAGAAATGACCTTGGGCAAAAAGGAGGGATTAGTACAGAGAGAAACTCTATCCTTGTGGAAAATCAAATACAGTCTCTTAATACTCGAGGCCTGCAACTCAAACTCTTCTCGCTGAGGTAAGGGCTACTAGAAGCAGGGTTTTCCAGGACAAAAATTTCATATCACATGAGTTAGAAGGCATGAAAGGAAGACTTGTTAATGACTGAAGCATCAACGTCAAGTCCCAAGGTTCTGTAGGAGGCTTGGCAGGAGGTTTAATATGTAATACTCCTTTCATGAAGGTTTTGCACAGTCTGTGTGACATAACTGATGAATTGTCGATTCAATTGTGAAAATTTGCGATAGCTGCTAGATGTACTGTAATTGTCGATGGTGACGCTCCAGCATGTAACAGGATAGTGAGATATTCCAAGATCTTTTGAATAGGCATAGAGAAGGTATCCATGTTTTGTTCTTTGGCCCATATAGAGAACCTAGTCCACTTACTGAAATAAACTTTTCTGGTGGATGGTTTGTACGAAGCCAGGAGGATCTTGTGAACAGTGGATGAAATATCAGATAACCTGGCCAACATCGGAAGTGAAGAAACCAAGATGTGAGCTTGAGGCTGTGGAGATTGGGGTGAATCAATCCCTGAGGGTAAGTTAGATGTCCTTGAGATTGATCCAGGATCCATGGGCTGTGGATCAGGTGAGGCCATAGGAAAGGAAACCAGACTTGACGGGGCCAGTAAGAGGCAATGAGGATCACTTTGCTTTTCAAACTTTGAGCTTTCTGTAGAAATTTTGGCATGAGGGAAAATGGGGGAAAGGCGTACAGTAGACCCGGGGGCCAATTGTGCATCAGAGCATCCCTCTGCGACTCCCCCTGAGGGGGGTCAGGGCAAAGTAGCTTCTGCATTTGTTGTTTAGGACTGAAGCAAACAGGTCGCAGCAAGGACTGCCCCAGTGACGGAAGATTTGAGCCACTATAATTGGGTTGAGGGACCACTCGTGAGGCATCAATATGTTCCTGCTCAGATTATCTGCAATGAGATTGGAGCTCCCAGGAATCTGCATTGCAGTGAGAAAGAGGTTGGAAGCCATTGCCCAATGCCATATTCTCATGGCTTCCCAACACATGGGGCAAGACCTGGGTCCACCTTGTTTGTTGATGTACCAGATGACATTCATTTTGTCAGATTGAATTGCAATGGTCCTGGAAGGAAGGGATGTATGGAACGCTTGCAACATTAAGAGAACTGCCCTCAATTCCAGGACATTTATGTGCAAATTGGCCTGTATGGGGAAACAAGTGCCTTGGACCGTCCTTCCCTGGAAATACCCCCACCAACAGGGAAGTGTCCGTGGGCATCTTGTCCCTGGGCTGGGGGAGAACAAACAGTCGACACCCAAGATTTTCTTCTGGCTTCATCCACCATAGCATTTCTTTCTTGCAAAGGTTTGTAAGGCATATCACGTGGTCGAGTGGGTGGGTTAAGATCGACCATTGTGATGAAAGGAGCCACTGTAATAGTCTCATGTGCAACCTTACCAGGGGTACTAGGGTAATGGTTGCTGCCATAGAGCCTAATAGTTGTAGTACAAGGCATGCTGGTACAAATGTCTGTGGGAGGAGGACTTGACTCTGGTTTCTTATGTTTGAGAGCCTGTGAGGAGGAAGGGAAGCTTGGCAGGATGTTGTGTCAAAGATCACTGCAATAAATTCCAGTGTTCTTGTTGGAGACATGTTTGATTTCTCCATATTGATCATGATACTTAAGCGAAGAGCAAGGCCTTGATTGAAAGAGAGACTGAGAATGAGAAGGTTCCTGGTCATGGCAGTGAGGAGCCAATCGTCTAGATAGGGAAACACCTGGAATCCTTGGAATCGGAAATGAGCTACTATGACTGCCATACATTTGGTAAACACTCTGGGGGCTGTCGAGAGACCAAAGGGCAGTACACTGAACTGGTAGTGATTGGTTCCCAGCCGGAAGTGAAGAAATCTCCAGGAGAGTTTGTCCATCTTTATGTGGTAATATGCATCCTAAAGGTCTATAGAGCACATCCGGTTGTCCTTCCCAGAAAGGGGAGAATGGACTACACCATGACCATCCGAAATTTTTGAGGTTTGATGAATTTGTTTAGTATGCTGATATCCAGTATCAGTCTCCAGTCCCCTGTCTTTTTTGGCACTAAAAAGAACCTCGAGTAAAACCCGGATCCTATTTGGTCTGGTGGGACTGGTTGGATGACTCTTTCTTAGCAGTGTTTTGATTTCCAAGGCTGCAGCATCCCTCTGACTGGGTGGAACATCAGGGATTTGTTTGACGGATTTGGGAGTGAGATCAAATGGGATACGATAGCCTCTGGATATTATTCTATGCACCCATGAATCCGTTAGTTGCCAGGCTTGTTGGTGCAGAGAAAATCATCCCCCGACTGCTTCCAGAGGAAAGCAACCCGGCCGCTCCTCAGGAGCGCTAGAAGGGTCTGCCAGCGAACAAGTCCCTGGTTGCGTGGACTCACTCTTCCCCGAAAGGGATGTCTTCTGTATGTCCCGGGGGGGGGGCACTCATCACGAGTGTTGTGAAAAGATCCCTGGGACTTCATGAACCACACTTTTCCTCCTTTCTGATTCCTGGAGTAGGATCTCTGGGGGGGTGGAAAAACATATGCCCAGGGCAGACGAGGTATTTCCATCTTTCTCACTGTGTGATAGTGTGTTTCTTAGTTTTGGAGCAAAGAGGGAAGATTTGTCAACAGGCGCATTAACAAAGGAAGATTTGAAAGGGTCTGCGAAGTCACACAAATGCAACCAAGCATGCTGTCTCATGACAATGCCCGATGCTGCTGATCGAGCTGCTCCCTCGGTGGAGTGAGAAATCAAGAGCATTGAGGAGTTCGAGATAGATTCTAGGATAGCCAGCTGTGAGGCAACAGTATCACATACCTGCTCAGGCAGTACTCCCACCAAAGAAGCAGAAATTTCTGAAATTAGGTCTCTCTAGAGGCGAGTAAAGTGTACCAGGTAATTCAGCGACCGAATGGCAAAGGTCATTGAAGCAAAGGTCCACTTCCCTAGTCTGTCCAAAGCCCAAGACTCCCTGTTTGGGGGATGAACAGTGGAACTATCTTCCACCAGTTCCCTCTTAGTGGCTGCCACCATGACCATGGAATCTTTTACCAGCTGCTTGGACCAGTTGGATTGGTCTTCAGGTGTGGACAAAATTTTATCGGGCCTCCAGGGGACAAGTTCTATGTTGTTCAGGGCCTTCCAGGCACACTGCACAATAAGCCTAATGAGCTCATCTGCAGGTGGGGCCACCCAGGAAGTAGATGGTCAGGCACAGAAAGCCTGCAAGAACGCTGATTCCTCTGAAGAAGGGTTGGAGGATTTCCAGTCTCCCCTCTGAGGATCTCAAGAATGTCTCCAAATGAGACGTCTTCAGGGGAAGACTGTGAGGACCCTTCTCCCTCATCATAATCGGTGTCTTTGGTGATGGATTCCTCAGGGGAACCGTGATGCTTCCTCTTGCAAAGTTTCTTCCGGGGTGGCTCCTCAGTGGGGTGTTCTGAGGAGGACTCCAGAGAAAGGGTTCCCTTCGAGGGGAGGTCTTGCAGCTCCCATGCCTGAGATCTCAGAGTAGGGGGTTGGGACAGCTGCATGCTAGAGGGGGGGTTCTGGTTCCAATGCCAATGGTGCCAACTGAGAACCTGTAGAAGCGAAGACCCTCTCCATCACTTGGAAAGCAGGCCCACCGGAAGACAGATGGGAGCCCAGAACAGAGAAGGACAACCTCAGAACTGGGTCACACCTGCCCCAACCAGCCCACCTCCGAGCGAGGAGCTCCAAGAGGACTGGTAGCTTCCAGAGCCAGAACCATAGATGGTGCCATAGAAAAAAATCAGCATTGAACTAGGAGTCACGGTGCTGACAGCCCAATCACTGCTCCGAGGGTGTGGCAGTTCCGAAAGAGCCATGGCACCAAGAGTAATCGGAACCAACAGGGAAGCCTCCACTGTCAGCACTGAGACAGAGTGCACCAGGATGGACATTGGTATGAAATCTCTGAAACCTGGGAGGAGGTCAGAGGAGGATAAACAGGTGAATATGCCAGGAAAGCTTCCATTCCAAGAGGGAAGGAAGACCTAGTTGGGATTGGTAGGCCTCTAGCTGCCAAAAGCTGGTCTACAAACCTCACTACATCCTGTTCCGACAGACTTCTGGTGGATCTGATGGATGCTGCCGATGGAGATTCAGATCTTTCAATAAAAGGGCTAAATTGCTGCCCCAAAAAAGGTCATAAGATGGAGAATACCTTGTTCAGGCAAGGTGCTCAATCTTTGGCGACCTCAGATGTCATCATAGGTGGAGCTGAGTAAGACATCGGTACCGTGGCCGGGGATGGCACCAATGCAGGTACAGGAGTAGTAGCCTGTGTTAAGATCAAGGTCAGCACAGAGGGAGAAGGCAGAGATGCTGGTGTCAAAGCAATCTGCGCCGACAGTGCCGAAGAAGTCTGATGTTGGCTCGGTCCCGAGGAGGATGGAGATGTTGGTACTGAGTGACTCCGTTTTTCTTTGTTTTTCCTTATGTTTTTTAATATCCTTTGGATTAGGAGATAATGAGACCTCCATCCCAGAAAGACCCTCCGAGAAGGGTGTTTTCAACCTATCCTTCAAGATGTTTGTTCTTGTGTTCAGCTAATGTACGGCTGCTGAAGCCAGAGCAGATATCACAAGACACATTAATATGGTCAACACCCATACAATAAATGCATCGGGCGTGACCATCTGAATTGGGCATCTTACACCTGCACTTATCACACTGCTTAAAACCCAGTTTCATTTTATCGGACATCATGAAAAACACACAAAAAACACAATTACCAAAATTACCACTAACAAAAAACAACAGCAGAGGTGTAGTAAGTAGAAGAGAATTTTTTAAACAAACAGAATGAAAGAGTACCAACAATGGTACTAAGAAAATACCACAAGTGCTAAAGGAAAGGGCCTACCAAGGGTAGGAGAGAGGGACAGTACCAACGATGGTACAGAAGGAACTACTGAAGGTTTATGGTAAGAAATATAAGGAATTAAGAGGAGGAGAAAGGCTTAAGAGAAAAACCTGACTGGAAGGTAATTATATAGATAAACCACGAAAACACTACACTTAGCTTGAGAGAAAGTCTTGGCACGTCTGATGAGATCTGAAGAGACTATGAGAGGGGCATTGTGGGTAGGACTTAGCTGAGAGTTTTTGGCTGGCGCGACCTTGGTAACTGCCGTGTTGGTTCTGAGGACGGAACCGAAGTCCTAACAGTAAGGAACGAATGAAGAATTACAACATCAAATGGAGTATTCTACTGACCTGACATATACAAAAGGAACGGTCCTTCAAATTATAGTGAGCAGTATATGCAGACTGATTACCATCTTTGCTTTACCGATCTGAGTGGTTGCTCTTGTAGTTTGTATAAGCTCTCAAAGTGTACTTTTGACGTTTTTTTTCCTGGAACCCATAAGAAGCAATAATGTATTGGATGATTACTCATATTTATTTTATTATTGCATGAATTGTGCCCATTTAATTTTAATTTAATTTGAAACATGAAAACTAAACATTGTAATAACTTTTTTCATGTATACTTGCATCTGTGTGTGTGTGTATATATAATTGTGTGTGTGTGTGTGTGTGTGTGTGTGCATGTGTAGGTGTCTATGTATGTAATTATTTGTAGAATTATAAACAATAGAAATAAAAATAATATAAATAATTCACAGACAACTGAAGCAGTAATGACAGATGTAATGGGATTACACATTTATATGTATTAATTTATTTATATGTTAACCATTATTTTTTACCAAGTGAATTGGTCCCCAGTCCCTTTAACAATTCCATAGTTCTCTGTATCTACCATGTTAACCTCCTCTAAAATCAGTCTTTGTGGTGACTGTGACACTCCACCACTGGCCCGGTAATCAAGGAGCCTCAATCCTCGCCGCTAGAACTAGTGAGGGCATACATTGGGAGGATGACAGGTAACACACATAGTATTTCCAGATGCAGCTCCCTGCATCAATTTCAGTTTCCCTTAAGAGCAGACAGAGACCACAGTCAATCCGGGGATGGTTTCTCTCTCTTTCTCCAGATTCCCAATAAGACTTCCCAGTGGCACAGCTATAGAGTTAAAATCTCAGCTGAGTGGTCAAGCCAAGACCTCCAGCACCCTCTCTCTCCAACCAGTGCTTCGTGTCCCTGCCCAAGTAGCTGACACACACACACACACTCTTTGAGGTTTGTTTTACACACACACACACACACACACACACACACACACACACACACACACACACACACACACACACACACACACACACACACACACACACACACACTCTTTGAGGTTTATTTTACAAACACACACACACACACACACACACACACACACACACACACATGCACACACACCTGGGAAAGGCAGGCAAAGGTTTACTAGGTATGCACCCTTCTGCCCAGATTATGAGGTAGTTATTACTGCCACCAGCCACTACTTATTAGTTACTTTAAGGCCCTTAACAAAGAGTGTCCAATCTTACTGTGTAAAGTTACTATCAATACAAATGGTAGTTTGACCAAGAGCAAGGCTATTAGGAGTGGCCTACACAGTGTCACCAAATACATATGCAAGTACTCTCAGCCCTTAAATATGTCTAGACAGATCAGCCAGAATGAGATGTTTAAATATATTTAATAATAAATAATAAAAGAAGAAGAGAATACTAAATATATATGTACAGTGATAGTGTTTAAAATCACAGGACATATTTAAGACAACATTGCAGGACAGTCTCAAATAAATAAATAAAAATATCTAAGCTAAGCTTTGCTATATTCCTGACTGAATCTAAGAGAATTATACTGTTTACTAGTACACTTACTTAATTAGAGCAGCAAGACAGATGTGGTGAGTGGATCTTGATGTTAACTACAGAATGCTATCTGTATATCAGAGAGTTCTTAAACTAATAACCAGTGCCATAGTTGTAGAGTTGAGATCTCAGCTGAGTAGCCAAGCCAAGACCTCCAGCACCCTTGCTGTCCAACCAGTGCTTCAGGTCCCTGCCCAAGTAGATGACACTCTGAGGTTTGTTTTACACACATTCACCTGGGAAAGGCTGGCACAGGTTTACTAGATATGCCCCCTTCTGCCCAGTCTATAAGGTAGTTATTACTGCCACCAGTGTCCAATCTTACTGTGTAATGTTATTATTAATATAAATGGTAGTTTGACCAAGAGCAAGGCTATTAGGAGTGGCCTACACAGTGTCACCAAATAAATATGCAAGTACTTTCAACACTTAAATATTTCTGGACAGATCAGCAAGAATGAAATATTTAAATATATTTAACAATAAATAATAAAAGAACAGGAAATACTAAATATATATGTACGGTGATATCAGAGTTCAAAATCACTGGAAATATTTAAAACAACATTACAGGACAGTCTCAAATAAAATAAAGAAAAATGTCTAAGCCAAGCTTTGCTATATTTCTGACTGAATCTGAGAGAATTATACTCTTCTCTAGTACATTTAATTAGAGCAGCAAGACAGATGTAGTGAGTGGATCTTGATGTAGTCAGGTCAAAGACAAAATACAGAATGTTATCTCCATCTCAGAGAGTTCTTAAATTAATATCTCAAATATTACTGCTGGGAGAGCTTGCAGAAAGATATAATTTCTTGCCATCTGACTCTACCCCAGGTAAAACCCCAACTGATGAAAGCTAGCAGTATTTACCATCCACCTGTGAAAATACATAGACCTCAGATCTTTTGGCAAATGGTGAGAGTTGTAAAATAATTTACATTCCTCCACATTTAAAGACAGTACAGAAAACTTCTCTAGTACAGACGTTATGTTTCCTGCTGCACTGAAACTGAAAGATAACATCTTTTTATTACGTGGCCATAAAGTAATTCAATTGCAGCTATTTTTCTGCAATTAACCTTCTGTATTCCAGCAGAGGATGCTGTGGTTTCATTTTTAAGCTCAGTACTTTACAAATCCTTTAAAACACACACTTCCGTACCAACCGTTTGATGTACACATAACATACAGTTCTAATACAGTTGTAACACAAGCATCTCACACAAATCATTTTAATATTCACCAGTGACCTATAATTATTTACAAAATTCCAGATAGCTGGGCTGGTCGAAGACTTAGGCTAGTTTTTCAAATCACCCTTGAGAAACGTTGTTTGAGAAGGATGAGCCTATCTGGGAATACAATGCCCCTTTCCTTGTCTTGAGATCCCAGCTGCCTTTGCTTTGCTGACCCCCAGTACAGTACTGCACTATCCTGTCATATACCTGCAACCGTAAGCTCCACCGTAGTAATTTCTGACTTTGCTGGCTGGTTCCCTAAAGCCATGGATTTCCCTCAGACTCCTCATGCCTCCTACTGCAAATACTTAGCACCAGGGCCTCTATATCATGGTAAGGTTTCATCATGTTCACATGGTGCAGTGTGTGCCCCTGCCTCCTGCCTAGCAGTTCTACCATGTAGTCAACATCACTGACCTTCCTTTCCACTTTGAAGGGTCCCTACCAGGCTGCCTGCAGCTTGTTGTGTCTGACAGGAATGAGAACCATAACCTGCTACTGTACAGAATACTCTCGATCTCGAGCATTCCTGTCATACCAGACCTTTTTCTGCTGTTGGGCTTCTGCCAGGTTCTCCTGGGCCCTGTCTTGAGGTTTAGGACATATGCCATAACAGACTCATTGTGGGATTCAAACTCACTCTCCCACTCATCACAAATCAAATCTAGAGGTCTCTTCACTCTATACCCATACAGCAAGTCAAAGGGTGATAAGCCTGTGGATTCCTGGAGTACCTCTTTGTAAGAAAACAACAGATTGGGAAAATATTTGTCCCAATCCCTCTTAAACGGGTGTGCAAATACCCGTAGCATAATCTTTACTGTAGAGTTTAACCTCTCAACCAGACCATTAGTCTGGGGGTGGGTGGGGTGGCCTTTAGTTGCTTCACCCCACAGTAATTCCACAGACAAGCCAGCAGGTCTGACATGAAATTGGCACCTCTAATAGTCAGTATTTCATTTGGGAAACCTACCCTGCTGAAAATCTGTAACAAAGCATTTGCCACCTTTTCTGCCTCGATTGAGCACAAAGTCACTGCCTCAGGGTATCTGGTAGCATAACCTACTACTACTACTAGGATACACTTTTTCCCTGTAGAACTTGGGGTACTCAGAGGCCCCACAATATTCATAGCTACAGGGGTCCAGTGAAGTAAGTATTGTGAGAAGAAATATCCAGGGAATTGTTATAGCTAGGCTTGTATAGGCCCTAGGGCTATAGCCTAGTACCAACCTATGAACCTATAAAATGGCTCCTCAATCACAGGCAAAGGCATCAAAGGAGCTTTCACCTCGTCTCCTGCCTTGCTAACTTTTGGCAGTGCTCATAGGTCCTGCAGTACCCTGTTATATCTCTGGAAATCCCAGACAAATATGTCTCTTTGTATGCTTTATGCCCATGTGACCTGCAAAGGGAATGTCATGGGCTATGGCTAGAAGTACCAGACCTTAGTTTCTAGGCACTACCAACTGCTGTATTGTCTCACCCTCTAGCCATCCCTCAGGGGTTCAACTCTGTATGCAGTAATCCTTTGACCCAGTATACAGATTTTCCTTTTCCTTGAGAATCAGGTGCCTCTCTGGCTACCTCTCTCAGGCCTTGTAATGTAGTGTCTGAAAGTTGAGTCTGTCTAAACTCTCTCTTAGTAACCCTTCCTAGCTTCCCTTCCACAAGAAGTCTGGCATTCTCTGACAGCGGTGCCTCACTGACGGCCTTGGTACTACTACTCACCTCTGCCCTTGCAGTCACTCTGTCAAAGGGAACATCAGTACCCACAAGCAGCTGTGGCTCACCTTCAGTCTCACTGCTACAGGGTAGCTCCCTCCCTGAAGTAACCACCACACTAGTCCTGGCTTCAAGTGTGTGGTCTGTCTGGGTCCCCCCAAGACTACCAGACCCACATGCGTATCTCCAAGCCTGACTGTGTGTAATTGCATGCACACAGGATACTGCATTACCAAAATCATTCCCTATCAGGACATCTGCAGGGATATCCTCAAACAAATCTACTTGCTTGCTTCCTTTTCCACCCTCCCAGTCAGGGTGAATGCTAGCCAAAAGTATTTGGAATGGAGTCCCTTCTAAAGCTCTGACTGTAGTAGACTACCCAAGTCCAAGTAAGCAGTGCTCCTCTTTAACCATTGCAGGCTTCACAATGGCTAGGTTAGAGGCTGTGTCTCTCTTAGCAGTGCCCCATTTCCCATCTACTAAGATAGCATATAAACTCTTGTGTTAGTTTGGTACCCTTCACCTCACTGCAAGAGGTTCAGCAGTTCGATCCTCTGCTGGGGTGCCTTCTGTGTGGAGTCTTCATGTTCTCCCTGTGGTCGCGTGGGTTTCCTCCGAGTGCTCCGGTTTCCTCCCACATCCCAATGACATGCTGTAGGTGGATTGGACACTCTAAATTGGCCCGAGGTGTGAGTGTGTGTATGTGTGTGCCTTCTGTGGAAGGTTGGGCACCGGGCTGGCAACTCGACACCGTAAAACTCCACTGCCAATCATGAGCGGACAGGTGATCTGCTGTGGCGACCCCTAACCGGGAAAAGCCAGAAGAAGAAGAAGTAGTAGTTTGGTACCTTTGTTGTTTCCAGACAACTTACTGCTGGGATTCTGTCATTCCCACTTACTGGATCTCCCACTTTTTGCTCCCCACTTTGTCTCCATGGACCTCTATATGTTACATGGCCCATCTGGTTGCATTTAAAACATTTAACCCTTGGTTCTGGCCATGTACCTGAGCTAGTGGTCTCCCTCCTACTGGCAGACTCGGTTGGGGCAGTTTAGGCTGCCCACCACGGGTTTTCTTAGACCCATGTGCAGCACTTGGTATCCCTTTCCTGTACAGTGATGCCCTGCATGCTACCTATAGGGCTCCCTTTTTCCCCAACTCATCTGTGGTATTGCACTGCCCTTCTGCCAACCAGATTCTCATGTCGTCAGGCAAAGTGCTAAGGGCTTGTTCCTTCACCAAAAAGTCTGCCAGCCCTTCAAAAGTGATGACCTGACACCCACTTACCCATATATGAAAATAAGTGCTTAACTCAGCAATATATTCAAAACACTTTCATCTGCCTTTCATCTATGCTCACAAAACTTTTTTTCTGTAAGCTTCAGGTGTTAATTTAAAACACTCTAATAAACAATTTTTAACAGTATTATAATTTAAGTAATCAGTATCAGATAATTTAGAAACAGCAGTTACAGCTTTACCATGGAGTAAGGGGATCATGAACTGTACCCAGAGCCCTTGGTCAACATTATACTGTTTACATACCATTTCAAACATATGAATAAACCTATCAAATTTATCATGCTCTGTAAATTGTGGAAGAAATTTACTGACCTTTGTTGCTTCTGGGGTTTGGTTATTCCCTTCCCCATTACCTCCGTGACCCTGGCAATATGTCAGCATCTCCTTTTCATGTTGCCTCTGTCTCATTTTCTTCAGCTTTCAGATGTCTCAGTCTTTCTGCTGATTCTAATTCCATTTGTTTCTCCTGCTGCAGTCTATTTATTGATTCTAGTTCTAACCATTTGGGCTTCAGTTCAAGTCTCTTTAACTCGGGATGGATTTTTAAGTCCTCTGTTGAAAGGTTGAAATGTCCATTTTCTGAGAGTTGTACTTCCTCAAGGCCAATCTGGTTGTCCTAACTAAGCTAACAAAACATAAATAAAACTATTGTGATGTGAAATTCTGAATGTTCACTGTGTGGCTGATTGAGAGTACAAACACCTTCCTTGCTGACCACTGTTTACAGGCTACAGGAGTTCAGTAGCCATACCACTGAATCCCAAAATGTGATGTAGTGATCCCACCACTGCCACCAATAAATGTGATGCCCCACCACTGGCCCAGTAATCAAGGAGCCTCAATCCTCACCACTGGCATCAGTGGGGGATGTGCATTGGGAGTATGACAGGTACAGACACACTATTTCCAAATGCAGCTCCCAGTAACAAGTGCAGTTTCCCTTAAGAGCAGACAGAGACCAAGGTCATTTCAGGGCTGGTTTCTCTCTTCTCTCTCTTTCTCCAGATCCCCAGTATGACTTCCCAGTGCCATAGTTGGAGTTGAGATCTCAGCTGAGTGGCCAAGCCAAGACCTCCAGCACCCTTGCTGTCCAACCAGTGCTTTGTGTCCCTGCCCAAGTAGATGACACTCTGAGGTTTGTTTTACACACTTACACCTGGGAAAGGCTGGCACAGGTTTACTAGATATGCCCCCTTCTGCCCAGTCTATAAGGTAGTTATTACTGCCACCAGTGTCCAATCTTACTGTGTAATGTTATTATTAATATAAATGGTAGTTTAACCAAGGGCAAGGCTATTAGGAGTCACCTACACAGTGTCACCAAATAAATATGCAAGTACTTTCAACACTTAAATATTTCTAGACAGATCAGCAAGAATGAAATATTTAAATATATTTAACAATAAATAAAAGAACAGGAAAATACTAAATATAGATGTACAGTGATATCAGAGTTCAAAATCACTGGAAATATTTAAAACAACATTACAGGACAGTCTCAAATAAATAAAGAAAAATGTCTAAGCTAAGCTTTGCTATATTCCTGACTGAATCTGAGAGAATTATACTCTTCTTTAGTACTCTTAATTAGAGCAGCAAGACAGATGTAGTGAGTGGATCTTGATGTTGTCAGGTCAAAGACAAAATACAGAATGCTATCTCTATCTCAGAGAGTTCTTAAATTAGTATCTCAAATATTACTGCTGGGAGAGCTTGCAGAAAGACATCATTTCTTGCCATCTGACTCTATCCCAAGTAAAACCCCCACTGATGAAAGCTAGCAGTATTTACTATCCACCTGTGAAAATACATAGACCTCAGATCTTTTGGCAAATGGTGAGAGTTGTAAAATAATTTACATTCCTCCACATTTAAAGACAATACAGAAAACTTCTCTAGCATTGATATTATGTCTCCTGCTGCACTGAAGCTGAAATATAGCATCTTTTTATTGCGAGCCATAAAGTAATTTAATTTCAGCTTTTTTTATGAAATTAACCTTCTGTATTCCAATTGGGCAGGCTATGGTTACATTTTAAGCTCAGTCCTTTACAAACACTTTAAAACAATTCTGTACCAGCAGTTTGATATACACATAAGATACAGTTCTAATACAATTGTAACACATGCATCTTACACAAATCATTTGATATTCACCAATGACATATAATTATTTACAAAATTCCAGATAGCTGGACTGGTAGTATCTCATTTCATGACAGTGACGTTCATGCAAACCCTGGCCCCTCAGCCTCATCCATTCTACCCTCCTCTATGCCTAACTCATGCATGCCCACAAACCCTCCCTATTAATATGCATATTATTCTAAATAAAGTTACAGATCAAGCATGGTTTCTTCAGTATTCATCAGATATTACTGTTATTACTGAAACATAGCTAAAACCCCATAGAAAAGAGTCTGAAATTCTACCCCATGACTGCAATATAATTTGATGCAACAGACTACAAAAAAGGGTGAGGCATTGCAATTGCAGATAATAATGGTCTAGCATTTTCACCCTTCAAAGCTAAAATATCAACATTCAAAAATGCAGTACTTCATATCTTTTTCTCTCTTCTCAATGTTAGTAAACATAAGCTTTGTATAGTTGTCCTTTACATACCATCATGTAATAATATTTGTTTATTAAAATAAATTCTTTGCTGGATAACTACAGATATTACTATTGAAACCATTATCTTAGAAGATGTTAACATTGACTGGTTATCTCTGACATATAACACCACATCTACTAGTCTTAACTTGTACAGGTTCAAACAGCTAATCTCTTCCTCCTACTCGACTCAACAAATTGAATCATAAAAATTGTATCCTCAACTGGATATTTGTCTCTGACCCCAGCAAGTATGCTAACTCTGGGGTGCTACCTGATCTCCTTAGTGACCATCACCCTTTATTCACTAATAGAGAAATCACCCACCAGCTAAATAAACATCAATATAGAATTACCAACACCTTTTTAACTTTCATGCACATGCAATAATTTTACTAAAGTCCTTTAACTGGTCTCTACTCAAAACTCTACCCCTAGATGAAGGCATCAACAAATTCAACAATATATTCATGAATACTTTAAATACCCATGCCCCTACCAGAACTAAAAGAGTAAAAATACTCAAATCCCCTGGCTGACTCATTCAACTAGCATTATCATGCAAAAACATGACAAAGTATGGAAACAATGGCACAAAGATAAAACCTCTCAAACCTCACAACTATACAAAAAGTTGTATAACCTCACCTAGAAGCAAATTTATCTAGACAAAAAAATGTTATACAGACCCACAAGATAATCACAAAAAAAATCCAATGAAATTATGGAGCTCAGTTAAGAACATTCTTCATCCTGGTTCTCCCGCCTTACCAAACCCCTATCTGGACTTATGTCCCTCAAAAATGACTACCAAATTTAACACTTTCTTCATCAACATCATAGCCCCTCTTCCTTCCTGTTTTCCCCAACCATTTAATCAGCTTCAATACTCTGCTAGCCCTGACATTTTAATCTCCAGCATTTCTGCACATCATATGTTCTCGTGATGATGATCTACCTGCTGAGTACCTTAAGTTTGCTGGAGACTCTATTGCATATCTAGTCTTAGTTGTCATCAACAGATCTCTTCAAGACTCCTATGTCCAAGCCCTGTGGAAAAAAATCGCTTTATTATTTCCCTCCATAAATGAGGTAACTCTTCTGAAATCTCTAACTTTAGGGACATTTCCATCTTTTCCTGTTTCTAAGATATTGGAAAACTGTATGCGTAAGTAACTCCTTCAGTACTTCTTACAAAACGATCTCCTAACCCCAACACAATATGATTTCTGACCAGGCCATAGCACCACTACAGCTCTCCTTAACTTTTCTGACACCATTAAAAAGGGCAAGGACTATGTAGTGTAGTCCTTGACAATGTGTCACAGGACACATTTTTGACTCAAATGTTATCCCTAGGCCTTTCCAAACTAACTGTTCTATGGGTCTCTAACTGACATGTATCAATCTGTCATATGGCTCTCTTCTGTCGGTCTCTCTCCTTTTCTTCTAGTTAAAACAGGTGTTCCTCAAAGCTCTATTTTCAGTCCACTGCTCTTTAATATTTTCATTAATAACCTGTATACCTCCTGTCAGCAACCTTGCTTTATTCAGTATGCAGATGACTCGCCTCTCATTTGCTCAGCTGACTGCCCACTACAGTTGCAATCCATGACACAATATGCCTTCAATTCAGTTTAACTAATTTTTACTAAATCCCCAAAAGGCTGAGTTACTACTGTTTTTTTCCAAAGTCCCATGCCATTGCCAAAAGTAACTTCCATATTACCTCTCTGAATAATACAACCATTGATGTAGTTACCCATACCAAATTGCTTGCAGTCACTATAGATGACAACTTAAAGTTTCATCTTCACATACAAAAGCGAATAAACAAAATCATCAAAAGCTACGTCTGCTATATAAATCAAACAACGTTCTTACTCCTAGTAGACTCACCTTAGCTAGGGCTTATCTTTCACCTTCTCTTCTGTATGGTTCAACTGTTTTGGCTAATATCCAGATCTCTCTTAAATCATGACTGGAGTGCTGCTAGATTTGCTGCTAACCTGCCATGTATATTATTGCTCTGTATTACATGCTCTCAGCTGGTTAGAACTCCCATATCAACTAGCCCATTCGCAACTTCTTGTAACCCATAAAATACTATATAACCCCTCTACCTGCACTTTCATATCCTCAGTACTTCATCACTATCTCCCAAATCACACTCTGCACTCTCAAGTCAAAAACCTGCTTGAAATCTATAAACCAAAGGGAAACAAAAGTATTGGACAAAGTCTACACTCACACTGCATAGCCAAACTATGGAACTTTATCCAGTATTCAGTCAGAACTATATCAAGCTTTCATTTATTTAATTCCTCTGTCAAAGAATTTCTCACTAACTCGTGGCTATGCATGAAGCTGTATGATCTGCATGAAGAAATACTTTACATTCTTACTAACCTTTCATTATGCTTCCTAACTATACCCTTTCAACACTTGCCATCTCCCCATTCTTAGGAGGGCAGTTGTCATTATGCTTCCTAACTATACCCTTTCAACACTTGCCATCTCCCCATTCTTAGGGGGGCAGTTGTCATTATGCTTCCTAACTATACCCTTTCAACACTTGCCATCTCCCCATTCTTAGGGGGGCAGTTGTCATTATGCTTCCTAACTATACCCTTTCAACACTTGCCATCTCCCCATTCTTAGGGGGCAGTTGTCATTATGCTTCCTAACTATACCCTTTCAACACTTGCCATCTCCCCATTCTTAGGGGGCAGTTGTCATTATGCTTCCTAACTATACCCTTTCAACACTTACCATCTCCCCATTCTTAGGGAGGCAGTTGTCATTATGCTTCCTAACTATACCATTTGAACACTTGCCATCTCCCCATTCTTAGGGGGGCAGTTGTCATTATGCTTCCTAACTATACCCTTTCAACACTTGCCATCTCCCCATTCTTAGGGGGCAATTGTCATTATGCTTCCTAACTATACCCTTTCAACACTTGCCATCTCCCCATTCTTAGGAGGGCAGTTGTCATTATGCTTCCTAACTATACCCTTTCAACACTTGCCATCTCCCCATTCTTAGGGGGGCAGTTGTCATTATGCTTCCTAACTATACCGTTTCAACACTTGCCATCTCCCCATTCTTAGGGGGGCAGTTGTCATTATGCTTCCTAACTATACCCTTTCAACACTTGCCGTCTCCCCATTCTTAGGGGGCAATTGTCATTATGCTTCCTAACTATACCCTTTCAACACTTGCCATCTCCCCATTCTTAGGGGGCAGTTGTCATTATGCTTCCTAACTATACCCTTTCAACACTTGCCATCTCCCCATTCTTAGGGGGGGCAGTTGTCATTATGCTTCCTAACTATACCGTTTCAACACTTGCCATCTCCCCATTCTTAGGGGGGCAGTTGTCATTATGCTTCCTAACTATACCCTTTCAACACTTGCCATCTCCCCATTCTTAGGGGGCAGTTGTCATTATGCTTCCTAACTATACCCTTTCAACACTTACCATCTCCCCATTCTTAGGGAGGCAGTTGTCATTATGCTTCCTAACTATACCATTTCAACACTTGCCATCTCCCCATTCTTAGGGGGGCAGTTGTCATTATGCTTCCTAACTATACCCTTTCAACACTTGCCATCTCCCCATTCTTAGGGGGCAATTGTCATTATGCTTCCTAACTATACCCTTTCAACACTTGCCATCTCCCCATTCGTAGGGGGCAGTTGTCATTATGCTTATTAACTATACCCTTTCAACACTTGCCATCTCCCCATTCTTAGGGGGCAGTTGTCATTATGCTTCCTAACTATACCCTTTCAACACTTGCCATCTCCCCATTCTTAGGGGGCAGTTGTCATTATGCTTCCTAACTATACCCTTTCAACACTTGCCATCTCCCCATTCTTAGGGGGGGCAGTTGTATCATCTTCCTAACTATACCCTTTCAACACTTGCCATCTCCCCATTCTTAGGGGGCAGTTGTCATTATGCTTCCTAACTATACCCTTTCAACACTTGCCATCTCCCCATTCTTAGGGGGGGCAGTTGTATCATCTTCCTAACTATACCCTTTCAACACTTGCCATCTCCCCATTCTTAGGGGGGCAGTTGTCATTATGCTTCCTAACTATACCCTTTCAACACTTGCCATCTCCCCATTCTTAGGGGGGCAGTTGTCATTATGCTTCCTAACTGTACCCTTTCAACACTTGACATCTCCCCATTCTTAGGGGGGCAGTTGACATTATGCTTCCTAACTATACTCTTTCAACACTTGCCATCTCCCCATTCTTAGGGGAGCAGTTGTCATTATGCTTCCTAACTGTACCCTTTCAACACTTGACATCTCCCCATTCTTAGGGGGGCAGTTGACATTATGCTTCCTAACTATACCCTTTCAACACTTGCCATCTCCCCATTCTTAGGGGGCAGTTGTCATTATGCTTCCTAACTATACCCTTTCAACACTTGCCATCCCCCCATTCTTAGGGGGCAGTTGTCATTATGCTTACTAACTATACCCTTTCAACACTTGCCATCTCCCCATTCTTAGGGGGCAGTTGTCATTATGCTTCCTAACTATACCCTTTCAACACTTGCCATCTCCCCATTCTTAGGGGGCAGTTGTCATTATGCTTCCTAACTATACCCTTTCAACACTTGCCATCTCCCCATTCTTAGGGGGGGCAGTTGTATCATCTTCCTAACTATACCCTTTCAACACTTGCCATCTCCCCATTCTTAGGGGGGCAGTTGTCATTATGCTTCCTAACTATACCCTTTCAACACTTGCCATCTCCCCATTCTTAGGGGAGCAGTTGTCATTATGCTTCCTAACTGTACCCTTTCAACACTTGACATCTCCCCATTCTTAGGGGGGCAGTTGACATTATGCTTCCTAACTATACCCTTTCAACACTTGCCATCTCCCCATTCTTAGGGGGGCAGTTGTCATTATGCTTCCTAACTATACCCTTTCAACACTTGCCATCTCCCCATTCTTAGGGGAGCAGTTGTCATTATGCTTCCTAACTATACCCTTTCAACACTTGCCATCTCCCCATTCTTGGGGGGGGCAGTTGTATCATCTTCCTAACTATACCCTTTCAACACTTACCATCTCCCCATCCTTAGGGGGGAGTTGTCATTATGCTTCCTAACTATACCCTTTCAACACTTGCCATCTCCCCATTCTTAGGGGAGCAGTTGTCATTATGCTTCATAACTATACCCTTTCAACACTTGCCATCTCCCCATTCTTAGGGGGGGAAGTTGTATCATCTTCCTAACTATACCCTTTCAACACTTACCATCTCCCCATTCTTAGGGGGGAGTTGTCATTATGCTTCCTAACTATACCCTTTCAACACTTGCCATCTCCCCATTCTTAGGGGGGGGGCAGTTGTATCATCTTTTTTGATTATTTTCTAGCATAGTAGACTGTTTCTAATATGTTTGTTTATACTGACTGTCATATTTAATTGTATTTTTGTCTTTTACTATTATGTCACTGGTGTCTCCTCATGCTCTCTTGTACCATATGTATTCCATTGTCAAATTGTATGTATATATGCTTTTTAATTACATCTGTACTACTGTTTTATTTGATGTTATTTAACCTCTGGAGCTTTTCATCCCAGGCCTTTGCTGAAAATGATATTTATTACCGACTCAGAATTCTCTGTTAAACCAGTGTCAGTAAAATAAATAATTATCATGGTCGGACCTTATCATGTTAGCATGATAGAGTCGTGCTTCTTCCTCCTGCCTGGCAAATCTGACACATAGTTAACATCACTTACCTTTCTCATGGTAGTGAGAGGGCCCTCCTAAAATGCCTGCAGTTTATTTTGTTGAACAGGAATAAGCACGATCACTTTCTGCCTAGCAGAATCCTCTTTGACCCAGGTTTTCTGGACATATCAGACCTTTTGCTGCTATTGGTGTGCTTCTAGTTCATCCCCAGTTAGTTGCTTGAGCCCAGTACTGAAGCTTAAAATACATTCCGCTACAGATTCCTTGTGGAAATGAAAGCCACTCTCCCACTCATTCTGACTTAAACCCAGATGCCTCCTCACCCTTTGACAGTATAGCAACACAGATTCATGTCGCTCCATCCTAGGCAGATTCATCAAATGCAAATAAACTGAAACCAGTTAGCTGAAACTGCCTTCAGTGAACATTGAAACAAGTTACTTTTACAAAGGTCCCCGCTCCTGTATTTATATATACTAAGCCTGAGGTCACACAACAGTGGAAAAAAGTCAATCTTCGTGTTTGTTGAATGCGGTTTTGGCGAACTGCCTTTGGTTTCTTTGTATTCTCTGAAATCACCTTTAATGGATTGACAAACTCCCTAGAAACATATATAATAAAAATCCTGCAGATTTCTAGGATATTGTTCTGTATGCAAACAGAAGGTGAGGCAGGCACCTGCCCACTCCCAGTAGTCTGGGAATGCTGTTATCATGGTCTTTAGTGTAGATTTAAATCTCTCCACCAGGGCATTGGTCTGTGGTTGGTAGTAGGTAGTCCTTAAATGCTTTCCATCACTGTTCTCTACAAGGAGGACAGTAGGTCTGACATGAAAGTGGGACTTCTACCTGTCAGTATTTCTACTGGGAAACCTATCCTTCTCCAACGTTCTATCGGAGCATTTGCTACTTTGTTTACCTCAGTATAGGTTCATAGATAGGTACAGATTTATACGTAGATAAGTACTAATAATGGACAGAGACACTGGGTCCAGGGCATTTAGTAACATAGTCCTCCATGTCCAAGATATACTTCTTACTTGATCTTGGGGTACTAAAAGGCTACTCTCAGAAATGGTTCCTTGGTAACAGACTACAGTATCAGAGTAACTCTAACTTTATCTCCTGCCTTGTAAGCCTTCTTTTACCACTGACAAGTCTTGCAGTACTCCTACACATATTTTGCAATACGTGGCCAGTAAAATTCTGTATAATTCTTTTTTTTTATATACTGTTTATGCCTGTATGGTCTTAGAGAAATAGTGTGGGTGATGGCCAAAAGTGTCCATCAGTAGGCCCTTAACACTACCAGCTGCACAGTTTTATTTTGTCCCAGTATAAAGTCTCCTGCTGCTCTTGAGTTACAGAAGATTCTTTGGATACGTTACTGAAGTTTTGTCAAGTATGGTTTGAGTGATGAGACATCTTAACTCCTTATCTGTGATCCTCTCTCCTCCCTTCTAAAGACAGACTGGTGTTTACTGGTAGTGGTACGTCAAAGTCATGTTTGCTACTACTACTACCCAATTTTCCCCCTTGAAATACCCTCTCCCAAGGAATGCCTAATACTCTACAATAAGTGTACTCTTATTCAGGCTCAGTATTACTAATTAAGGTCACCCCCAATAGCCACATCACCAGCCTTGGTTGACGGTGTGGGTACTGGGTGGGTCTCCCCCTTGGTGTCTTTCTCCCATGCTTGCCTCTATGTTTGGCTTCATGTAAACATAAGTACACAAGGTACTGCATTACAGAAATTACTTCCTATTAAAGCATCCAATGGGATATGATCTACAACCTGGTTGTTCCCCCGGCCCCTTTCCCAAGCTAAGTAAACTCTGGCCATTGCTACCTGAAAAGGTGTCACTCCCAGGTCACTAAATGGAGTGAACTGTCTGGAAGTTGGGAAAGTGCAATCCTGCATTGGTTATCTGAAAACAACTGACCCCAAGACTCTAGTCATATACTAGAACTGGTGACTTCTATCTTTACCAATACACCTTCTGTAATAGTTTAGGCTGCCCCCTGTTTTCACTTTTACCCATGTGTAGTGTTGGGTACCCCTTTTTTGTGCAGTTGTGACCTGATAATTAAACAGAAGTTCTTCTTCCTCCCCATTTCTTTAGCAGTGTTACTCTCCCAGTTTGCCTACAACATTCTCATTTCATAATTTGAATACAGAGTACATACTCCCTCACCAAAAAGCCTGCTAGTTTTTCAAATGTGGTGCTTATTTCTTTAATATATTCACTCCCACTATGACCTGCTTTTCTTATGTACTTTCTGAATTTCTTTCTATACAATTCAGGTGTCAGTTTAAAACATTTAAATAAGCATTATTAGCTTTATCATAATGTAAATGGTCTGTATCAGTTAACTTTGGTACAGCATGCATTGCTTTAGCCATGAACAGAGGAGGAGTTAAAAATCTCCCTCACTCACTGTGCCTGGTCAGTTTGATGTTGCCTACACACCATTTCAAGTGCCCAGATGAGACTATCATAGTTATTTCCCTGTTATATATGTATAAAGTTATTCTTTGTAGTACTACCATAACGTTGATGACGGACCACCTTTCCCTTTTGTGCTTATGCTGCTTTTCCTTTTTCAGCTTGGGTTTCTATATCTTTGCAGCTAAAGTTGTTTTGTTCTCTCACTTGCCTCAAGCTCCAAGCACTTCATCGCTAGCTCAGGTATCTTTTCTTCCAGCTGGGTTTTGAGACCATCTGGGGATGGGTTAGACCATCTTTTTTCTTTATGCTGCACACCCACACCACCTGCAAGGCCATCTCCAGATTTAGTGGTCTGGGTTCCAGCTGCACACAAGGCTGTCATCATGTCTTCTTTGGACATACTGGCTTGCAAAATTCCCTTAGTTTTATACTCTTTGGTCAGCTGTGTCACTTTGGCATATTCCTCAGAGGTAATTTCTGCCTGTTTCTTAAACTGTTCTATGTAACTAACAGATAAGTAAAATGACTGTTGTGTGATGTGTACCTCTTTGTATTTACTTTCTTGCTTCAAGGGTGCATACACCTCTGGTGACAAAGCTGCTTAGCAGAGATAATGAGTCTAATTACACTATATAAACCACTGTTCACTACCGTGACACATGGTGAGCAGTGTCTATGGTCCTTGGATCCACCGTGACACATGGTGAGCAGTGTCTATGGTCCTTGGATCTATTCCACTGTGCATGAATAAGTTATCTAAATCTAAAATCTGCTAGCCGCGAGGGATATGGTCTTGTGAGTCACACAACTGGATCAGATTAGTGCGTGTGTGTGTGTGTGTGTGTGTGTGTGTGTGTGTGTGTGTGTGTGTGTATATATATATATATATATATATATGTGTGTGTGTGTGTGTCTGTGTGTATAAGTCATATATGCAAAAGTTCACACATATGAATCACTAAATTGGCAAAGTACAGAATGCCTCTACGTATGCAGGTAATATGCACGGTTATCATAGGTAAGGGCCTATACCATTTACTCTCAAAAATAGACTTCACACTGACCATCCCATCAAGCAGCAGATTTGGTCTCGCTCTCCAGATCACTATCTCATCACTGTCTCTTGATTTCAGTGTCTTTCAGTCTCTTAAATTCTCTCTCTCTCTTAAACACATACACACACACACACACACACACACACACACATACACACAAATACCAACAAACACTATTAACTGACTGGAGATCTCCCAGTTACTGTTTCATTCTTGATAGCAAACCAATAGGTGGCTGCCAGCACATGGCACTGTTTAGCAATGTTATCCATTTATCAATTAATAAATAAGTAAATAGATGGCCATCCACAAGATTTTTAAACACAAATAAATAAAAATCTTATTTTTGTGAAGAATGGGTTATGCAGTACAGTTAATTAAATTTGGAGAGAAATATAAACTTGCAAGAAAACAGAAAATAGTCACTTTAAGTAAACTAATTACAAGAAAGAAAGATACATCAGTTTACAGCTAAACCTTCTCCTACCCATCAGAATTACTGAACTCTAAGCTGCACTGAAGCTTAGCTTAATTTCCGGAAGACATTAAAGGGAGAGAGACAAGTGCAGAAAACAAATGTTCAGTGCTCTATACTAAACACTCCAGGATAGTTCTTCCCTTGTCTGACTACTGTTCATTCAGCTATTTGGCTTATGCATCACCATACAGAAATTACTGATGCAATTAATCGGAATTTTACATATGTCTGATAATCAATTAGTTTTCCTACTCTTGGATACCACTCTATCAGATTTTCTAGTTATGCTTTTGCAGTTTTTAGTTTCATGGCCTATGAAAAGTTATGGATCTTGCAATCACAGGGCTATCAATTAGTTTCTGTTTCATGACTACTATGTATTTCACTTCTTATCTCCAACGGTTGTTTTCACAGCAGAAGGCAGCTGTAACTTCAGTTACAAATTTCATATATCTTTTTATACATTGCAAAGAAAAACCCACAAGTTCTCGTATCTTTTTATGTTACTGAAAATGCACATTGCAGATTTAGTCACATATTCTGAGTGTACCTGCTACAGGTTTTATTAGGCTTAAATGCTGCTCGTATATCTGTTACAGTTTGATGTAGAAAACATTAGCAAATTCATTCTCAAACATCACAGTTATAAATATATTGTAATAGTGTTCAGTGTGGCAGTGCAGTGTATAGGCAGTTAGTCAAAAACAGCAATAGAAACTAAAACTATAATCCTGTCTAGGATTATTCTTGTATATTTTGAGAAAACATGCAGATGTGGTTTAGTATTCTAATATTCTCTATGTCGTTCAAACAGACCTGAACATAATTGCTTAGGAAGTGGAATTTTAAAATACTTTTTTTCTGTGCATATAGCAAAGATCTCATACCATCAAGCAGGGGTCTGTGCCGCAGCAGTCCCCAACATATCAGCATTAATGCTAGGGGATTGGATCGACTATATAAAGCCTAGTTTTCACACAGCTGATAAATGACTCGGGGTACTGCTCTCAAAAACACCACTTTAAAATCCGTTGTTAGAAGGTTCATTAAAAAGTAGGTAAAAAGTAATTAATCACAGCAGGCAGCATATACAAATTACTTCATCTATTATTGTGAGCTTATATAAGATATTTGACACTCTTCTTTTTGAACGCACATTGAGTGAATTACTTTATAGTCTACCAATTGTACAGTCTGTCTGCTAAAGTATTATCTAAGATACAGAAATGTTACGTTTAAATCTATTTTCAGCTATAAGTTGTCTCATATCTAGAGCAACTTAGAAGGAATTTTTGTTGTTCTTGTTGGAGTGACATCCAACTCTAGCCAAAAATGCTACATTTTAGGGAACTTCGCAGAAGAAATATCCTGCAAAAATACAGCTAAAACATTTATTGGGATATCAGGATGGATGTAAAATTGACATGCTTCTTTGTGTGGAGAATTAAGCTTTTTGTTTAGCTTTCTCATTCTTTGTTTATCATATAAAGCCAGAATATATATTTTTTTATGTAGTGTACTCTTGCCTTCCCTTAAAACAGTTCCCCTTTGGCCTTCACAGACTGTCATGGCAACTCACCTGGCTGCTTTCTGGGCATCTGCAGGCTGTCATATTAGCTCACTTGATAGTTTTTTTGCCCTGATCTGTCACCCTCCCCAAACCATAAATTCCATACAGCCAATGGTATGGTTTGCTTTTCAATAGACAGGGACTTTCCCCTCCATGGAAGTCTTACCTTCTTGTCTAGAAATGGGTCTGTGGACGTTTGTAAGAAAGGACTGGTGCAAAAAAGATGGAAGCTTGTGGAAAATATGTACTTGTATTCCAATTTGTCTTCAGAGAATGATGATGGGATTGCTTGTGGCGCACCTTTTATCCTCTCCTACATGCACAGATCCATATACATAAAATTACCTGCCATGGGGATACTGCTTTACACCCCGAATCCACACCACTTGAAGTGAAGAACTTTAATAATACTAATATCTTTATTTTATTGTTTTATTTAAACTTGCTTACTAGGTAAATATGCTAGTGAAGTGACCCTTTTCAAGCATGACCAAGGAGTTAGCTAAAGCAACATATATGATAAGCAAAAAAGAATCAGTGCATCATTTACGAATGCAAAAGAGAAGCAATTTGGAGGTGTTTGTAGGGCAGTAAGTACAAAGCTAGTACATTCAAGTGTCACTTCCTTTTTATATGTAAGACAGCTGATAGTAAGAGACAATTGACATAATTACTACAGACAGATCAGTAGTGCTAGAATAAAAAAGTGATACAGGGTAGGTAATGGTGAGTAATCAAGGAGGGAGAGTTGTGTTATATGTGCAAAGAACATTACAAAAGTGTAAAGAAAGTTTGCTATAAAACTGACAGACACAAAGAGATTATATTAATTCGGTGGTTTGAGATTTGGGGATTTTTTAGCCAAATTTTCTGAAACATTTACAACTATTGATTGTGTGAAGGTGCTTTTTAAGTTTAGTCCCGAAAACAGGATAATCTGTATCCTTTGAAGATCCTTGGGGAGATGGTTCCAGTTTGCTGGAATGATTTTATAGAAAGATTGTTCACCTATTTTTTAATGAGGTATAATCAAAGTGACCTGCTGATGGTTCTCTAATCCATATGCAGCAGTTTTCACTTGAAGTTTGTTGGAAAGTGAGTGGTGGTAGCTGTACTTTAGCAGTTTAAATATAAGACAAGATGGAAGGATTGTAGCTCTGGATGTAATCGGACACCAGATATCCTTCTCTAAGGAAATGCAGTAATGTTGTCCATTTGCGGAGAATTCATCAAGTGACAATTTTTGTTTCGTGTGGTCTGAATGTCTTTTTCTTTTTATTTTGTTTAAGTCTGTTGGGGGAGTCTGTAGTCAAGCCTTGGAATAATAAGTCAGCTTTTTGGCTTCAGAGGTGAGGTGATTGGCAAGGTAATAAGTTTTAAGCTGTCTGAAACCTTTGTCAGCTATGTATCCAGTTTGCAGATGTGCTTCTAGGTCATTGATGGAGGAGGAAGTGTGACAGAAGAAGATGTCTTTAGCATGAGGTATCACAGAATTGGTAGATGTAGTACTGACAATGTCATTACTGAAGAGAAAAATAATATAGGCCATATTAACAGTCCTTGTGGACCACCTGTGGGAATGTGCTTGTTGGGAGATTCGATCATTGTTTAGCTTGGAGAATGTCCTGTTTGTTGAATAGTTGGATGGATTGATGAAACATTAGAAATGAAAGCTAAATATTGAAGCTTGTGAGTAGGTTATGACTAATGCTGTTTCAATCTTATGAATATTTCTGCCCCATGTTACCCTCTTCCATTGCTGTGTAGATTTGTTTCATTGCTATGTAGAGTATTGCAGGGGTATTTCTTGTTTCTTAAAGCCATGTTAAGAGTCTGTGAAAATGCCATACATGTTCATATACTGAGTGATTTGGTTCTAAAATAAGGTATTAGAACAAGATATCAAAATGTACTGAAACTAATTGTCTAACAGTATCTGAGAAGGTACACACTTTGCCTGTGCATATGTGCTGTTTCATTGCATCCTGTCCTACACCTTATTAATATGCTTGGTAATGACACAGTTTATTTGCTTTGTAAAGAGCATAACTATGTTTAGCAACACAAGTATGGTGGTGGAGAAATGCAATTATGAAAGAAACTTCAGGTGTTGTGTTGTTTTGCCCAGTTGGTGTCCCTGCAGTTGCTGTGGAATAAGATTCCAGGTTCTGTGATTATGATGGTGGAAGCCCACTTTGTGTACTCTGTCCTTCATCAGGATGTTCTGAGTGGGTATGTCTAAGGAGAGGGGTGCATCTGACCACCACAGTTGAAATCTGAAGCTTTACCTAGCAGTTGTGGAACAAAGGCAGGGGACTTATTACTATAAAATAAATTTTGTTGTAAGAATGTACAGTAATGTGAAACCTAGACTATTTCTGAGTTGTCTAGCTAAGTGCATTGTTGGAAGGAATTTAGGGCAAGCCACCATTTTAAACAAAATGCTGATCTCACTCAAGTATATTTTATTGGAATGAAGTAAACAAAAATGATTGTGCTGCCTAGTTCTCCTTAACTAGTTTTCTTTCAGCCATGTGCACTTCTGTTTAGCTTATGGGATACAAAATGCATTCAGCTATGTGCACATCTGTACAGCTTATGGGATACTTACTGGATACTTACTGGAGGCATTCAACACCAGACTGAACACCCCACCACTGGGGGACTTTAATTACCCCTATATGGACTGGGAGTCATACACATTCTCAAACCTGCAGGCACAGAGATCCCTGGACTTCATAAATACAAACATCCTTGACCAGTTAGTGCATACACTTACTCCAGGTTCCAAAATACTGGACCTTGTACTCACAAATATAGATGAATGTTGTAGCCCACCCCCAAATATCATGTCCTCCCTGGTAAGGTACGACTAAAAACTTGTCTTCTTTGAAATCAAAAAAATCTCAGTAACTCCAGTAACAGTTAGGAACTATTCCAAGGCAAACTACCTTTTATTAAATGATAGTATGTCAACATTCAATGACCTTCAAACCCCAGAGAACAGGATACATATGCAGAATTGTTCACAGAAACTCTGTATAGCCACTCCAGTGACTACACAGAGGTGCTTTACTTACCAGACGTAAGCCCAAAATTAACTCCAAAACGAAACCACCCTGGTGGCATCCCAAATTAAACAGGTTATACAACAGAAAAAAAAATCATGGCTAAAATCAGGAAGTGCAACTCCCATGAAGATAAGAACTCTCTCATCAAATTAAACAGGCAACTAAGATGGCTAATTATGTCCAATAAATTGAATTTTGAGGTCATGATAGCCTCCCAGGTAAAATGCAACCATAAGACCTAGTTCAGCTATGTCAGAAACCTCAAAAGTGGCACACAGCAGTGTGCTGAACTCATGGTTAATGGTGCCACATTTACTGAGCCTGCTGATATAGTGAATCTGTTGGCTGACAAATTCAGTTCCAGCTTTACTCCTCACTCACCACCAGCTAACCCCCAAGAAATAGCTTCAAATATAACCCTAACAACTATAAATAGAGAACATGTCCTGGCTGCACTTGCTAAGGCCAAGAACACAGCCTCAGTGGGCCCCAGTAATATCCCAGTAATATCCTAGGAGGCCTCTTGAATAGTGCCATTGGAGGTGCTATTTAACTATAGTCTCAAAACAGGCTTCATGCCACAGAAATGAAAGACTGTAATGGTCATCCCACTTCATATGGGCAGACCATCAACAAATCCTGGAAACTACAGGCCTGTTATGACTAGTCTGATATGCACAGCCATGGAAAGAATTATCATGGAAATAATCAGCAAAGACATAAGAAACCTTCAGATACTGAATCTATTCCAGTTTGCCTTTGTCAAAGGTAGGTCATGCCTACTGCACCTGGTGGACTTCTTCGAGGTCACCAAGGCAGTGGATGAGGGTGCCTACCTTAATCTGGCGAAGGCATTTTTAAACAAGAAACATCTTTATTTAATTATCACTTATGACATAGGCAATTATACATTTATATAAATGAAAACAAACCATATGGACATAATCTTAGTTGCAAGCATTATACATCACAAACCATATTGACATACTTTTAGTTGCAAACATTATACATCACTTATAATCTACCCAGTCATTTTCAGTCACACATTACATAGCTCATTCAAATCCTGCCTTCTTTTAAACCTCATTCCTTCCCTATATTATATTGTTTCCACAATTCCCATTTTCCTATGTAATTTGCTCCTACTCTTTTCTAAAGATCCCAGTTCCAGTCATTTTATCTCTGTTAATAGATTCACTTCGTATAGTACAGTTGGTTTTGACTGTGATTTTCACTTTCTAGTAATTGCTTCTTTGGCAGCCACCATAATTAGACTCAGAAAGGCCTTACTATGTCTAGGCAATTATGATTCTGTAAAATAGCTCAGAAAAATAAATTTCCTAGATATACCAATTTGCTTACCAAGTATCTCTGATAGAGTAGTCTGCAGGGAATCTTTAAGGTCTGCCAACTCATTATACTCCCAGAAAATATGTTCCAGATTACCTCTTTCTTCCCCATCACACCTCCAGCATTTGCTGTCTACCTGAGGAAAAGTCTCTGGAGTCTAGATGGGATATAAAAATACCAATGTAAAGATTTCCATGCAAAAATCCTAAATATTCTAGATTTTGTTGCATATTTGGGAGGCACATATATATCCCCCATTGTTTCTTTGTGAATTGCTTATCCAGTCTCTCTTCCCAATTCTTTCTAAACTCCTCTGATTGGTTTAACTTGTAGTTATCGAGCAACATTTTATATGCTGTAGTAATTATTCCTTTTTTAACTGCAGCTTATGTTTTAGATTCTACTAAAACATCTACCAGTGATTGTCATTTGTTTAGGTCCCCCCTTATTTCTTTCTGTTTGCCTATACTCTGATATGAATCCTTGATAAGGAAGGCAATCTCTAACCTGCAGTCCAAATAAATCCTTGGCGTCTTCCCATTTTATTAATTTTCCTTATCTGGTTATTTGCTCCCAATACCTAGGTTCCTTATCCAGTTTTCGCCAATAAATTCCAGCCCCCTGGTTAAGGCATTTGATACAAAACCTAACTCAGGCATTAACAAACTTATGGAATTAAGCATAACCCCAAATATAACATGCTGGATAGCCAAATGGCTCACAAATAGGACCCAGGAAGATATGAATGGTGAGACCAATTCCACAAAGAGGCAGATCACTATTAAAGTCCCTCAGGAGTACTGGACCTGCTCATCTTTGGCATATACTTCTCAGAAGGCAACGCCAATGTAAAAGGCCTCTGGCTGACCAATTTCACAGATGATTGCAAACTGGGAGTAGTCATAGAATCCCCCAACATGCAATTACCTTACAAAATGGTCTAACACAGACAAGTGACTGGTGCCAAAGCCATGACTTAAAACTGAATGCCAAGAAATGCATTGTACCTTTTGGGAAGTTGGCCACCCATGAAACTATGTCTTCAATAAAACACCCCTAAGAGTAGATCCACTAGTCAGGGATCTGGAAACACATGTAGTCAGTAACCTGGCCTTCAACCAACATATATCCAAGGTAGTAAGGCAATCCTTCTATATTGCTCAACTTATAAGTAAGGACATAGCATCTAGGTCTAGGGAAGTCATTGTATCACTATACTTGGCCCTCATCAGACCCACTGTTGAGTATAATCATTGAGTACCTGACCAGGCACATGCAGCAACTGGAATATCTGTAAATGTTCCTAACAAAAATAATACAGGGCATACACAATGTCGAATGTGAATCACCTCAAAGCCTTATCTCTATACTCAAGTCTCCTACAGACTACTGAGAGGCGATCTATGCCTGGTGTAAAAATACATCTCTGGATGTCACTCTAATTAACCCTTTGCACATCTGCAAAACAAACAGCACCAGAACTACTAGATCTAAAGACCTAAATCTTGCTTACAACATAAACAGGACATGTTGGAGACAGATATGTAGCTCAGAGAATTCCCTTTCTCTGGAACATGCTCCCCATTTATATGAACGAAAGCCCCTTTCTAACACTATTTAAGTGTAACTTTTACCACTGGATGAGAAATCATAAATTCATCCTGATCTGGTGCCTACGTCTGATGGACAGAGGCAGTCATAGGATAATAGGAAGTTACTAGGTTATTGGCCTTGAGGCCCTTATAAGCCTAGCCAAAAGTTTCAAATCAGCACCCGATGCCCCTGTCCAGCAGGCACACAGGTGGAATCCCAGTGATGTATTTTCTATTTTCCATCCAGTTATCCAGGTTGTGCTTAAAAAGGGGTAAAGAGGCACTCTGCTTGATGTGGAGAGTAAGTCTATTCCACAGATGGGGGACTCTCTAGGACACAAATCTGTCCTGCCAACAAGTCCTATTGATGTCACAGACCAGGTTGAGGCCGCGCATGCAGGTTACATGAGTGGACCTTGACTTGCGGATATGCAGTAGTCTCATGAAAGCGGGGTCCAAGATCACCTTGTATACCAGACAGAGGTCACCTGTGAGAAGTCTGTATGAAACTGAGTAGAGGAAAAGGGTTTTTAGCCTGTGTATAGTAGATTTTTGAGGCCCTGGATTCTCCTGGTGAGGAACCTCTGTGGTCTCTCCAGCTGCTACATGTGCTTTGCGAGGTACATGCCAAATGGGGTATTGTACTCAGTAATGGGTCTTAGGGAAGAATACAGGGATGTTATGACCTCCTTGTCCCTGGATGAGATACACTTACTTCTGAGGTGGGCCATGTAGAAAGCTTTCCATACAATGGAATCAACATGATGGTCAAAAATCAGATTGCTATCAATCTGGGTGCCCAAATCCCTCATGACTGATTTCATGCTTATAGCTTAGGGCATGGTTATTAATGTGATAATTTGTGGGGCCGTCACTTTCCCCAAAGGGGATGATGATGTATTTTTTTGTATTCACCTTGAGGCCATGTTTCTGGTACCAGTCATTTGTTTAGGTGAGACCCTCTTGGAGGATGTTCATGTCACTAGGGGAATTGATGACAGCACCCAGCTTGCAGTCAAATGCAAACTTGGTCAGCCATAGCCCACTGGTCTTGGCCTGCATCTCTCAGTAAATCATGTTATAACCTACAATCACTCCCTAGATAAATGTCAAAAACATATAACTTGTGGGATACATTTGGGTTGCACAGCTAGGCTTGTAAAGGCCCTAGAGGTTGTTCGCATAGCATACTCCTGTTAACCTATGCTACTTTCATCTATGTGCGTTTCTGTGTAGCTTATCTGAAACCAGATAAAAGGGCAACCGAAAATGCAGTAGAATGCACAAGAATATGTAAGTTACTTGAAGAATTATAGGAAAGGGTCTTTTGTTCCTGTAAGAAAATTTGCCCATTGTGTTCATTTCACATTCAGATGATCTGATCCAGGGGTTGAATCAGCACTGTCTTGATCACTTGGATATATGTAATAATAAAGACCTTGCTTTACTTGTTTAACTTTAAGAGGCATATTTGGTTGTTTCATAACTGGGTGATTGTACTCTTGGAGCAGTGAACATAGTACTGAATGTAGTGCAAAATACTGTATGGTGTTACTGCTAAGGGCCATTCAAACGCAGCTCATCAGTATGGTCATTTGTTCGTACTGCAGTACCGTTACTAGTCTTCTGGGTGGACAGAGCATGGACTCCTAAGTTCTGTCATAAAATATACAAAGTGCTTTTTACATGCAGCTAAAGCATAATTTAAAATGGCCTGCTCAGTGGAAATTTAATGAACTTCAGATGCATTAGTCCAGATGACCTCTGGTGAGATCTAGAGGTCATTATGAAGATGATATATATTCATGATTTGTGTTTGTGTCCACATGCACACATAAAGCAAAAAATTAAATTCTATGCTGTATTACTGATATTAGAAGCACACATTCCTAAAATACAGAGGAATCTTGATTATTTTGGTAGATATTCATAAGCTGCTTTATTTACTTCAGCAGTTTTATTGTTTTACCCTTTTGCCTTTTATGTTCCTTTGAACAAAACATTATGTGATTATTTTTGGTGCCAGTAGTATTTGCTGTGGGTGTCTTTTGTCTTTATCTCCTTCCCTCTCTCACATCTGAAGACGTCATTATTAGAGCTTAAACTGATGCAGCATTTTAAGCCACATATCTATCTCAGTGCACCTAAACTATAATCAGCAACATTTAATGGCATCATATGTTTTTATACATTTTGTTAAAACAATATGTTCTAGCATTGGTCAGCACACACTCCAGCATAAAGCATGGTATACACATGGGTTGCTTTAGCAGCAGACAGGCAGGAAGAGGTCCAGTTACTAGAAAAAAACATTGATTTATGTAGCATTTTGCATGATCCACAGTGGGAGAAAAAAGTCTGTTCACCAATTTAGAAAATTCTGCAGCAGTTTCTATGATAAATAGCATTCAGTTTACAATTGTGTTACACCATTATTTCGTCCTTAATATCTGTACCGCAAATATGGCCTTTTTCTTAGTTTTTTTTTTTTTTTTTTTGGGGGGGGGGGGCTTTTTCACAGGTGAAACATCAAAATCTGGAGGACGCATGGAACATTTCTGTTATTGTAGTGTTAATTGCTACAGGTGACAGATGAGCTTGGTTATGTTACACATTCCCTTAACAGATGCAAGACTGCTGCGCTCAATTTCACTCCATTTTTCCCCCAAGTTGTACTACCTGGACTTAGGCTTATTTACAAAACAATCATTGATTGATATTATGTGTCTAGCCAGCTTTGCCCAAAAGATTATAGGTTTTCCCTTTCTCCGTGATGGTGTGACTGTGAAGTGTGTGTGTGTGTATATATATATATATATATATATATATATATATATACATATATATATATATATATATATATATATATATATATATATATATACACATATATATATATATATATATATATATACACATATATATATATACACATATATATAGGTATATGTGTGTGTTTATGTGTATATACACATATATATATATATATATATATAGGTATATGTGTGTATGTAGGTGGGATGTAGGGGTAGAGAGGGCTTGCCTTCTTGCAAAAATGATTTTTATGTGTGTGATATTTTTACTTCTGAATGCTGTTTAGATTTAGAAGCTTTCATTCATTTGCAATTGCGTGAGCTGATAATGGATTGAATACTTGTGAAGGAGCCATGCTGCTTTTTGCTACAGGCCTTAGTCATTCAGTGATGCTTTTGTGCCACATAATGCTACAACTTCAAATTTCCAAAATACCATTACAGCTTGCTTATTTTATGGATGGTTTCACACTAACTAGGACACCAAGTGTAAAAAATCAGCACTTCTGGAAAGACTTTATAGCCATTAGAATGGTTGAGAAACCCAAGCGACAAGTATTGCTGCTACAGACAAAAAATGTAGTGCCTATACTATGGAAAAACAGTCCCTTGAGCTTCATCTTGCCTTCACAGCTGTATTTTGCCACATTCTAGTTATGGATTTCTAGTTTTATCTCGTAAAATATACTGATTGAATGATTTCTTTAAACTGGTTAAATACATTGCATTTACCTTTGTTCATGTGGGCTGGCTGGGCAATGACAAAAAATATCCGTGGCATGGAGGATCACTTCACTTGACTGGTAAACAGAAATCAGTAAATAGCCAGGAGTCTAACAACACTAGGCGTTTTATATCTGTGTTTTATTGCAATAGACGTTCTGAACTTTCTGTAACACTGTTTTACCTCTGATGCTGTGGTATTAGAATTTGTGCTACTTTATTAAAACGTTGATATTACTCTCTCAGTGTTATCAAATAATTTTGTATACTAACATAACTATACAGATCATAGGAGGTTACTAGGCTAATGGCCCTTGGGCCTTTATAAGCCTAGCCAAGAGGTTATTCCCAAAAAGAAACCTCAGTCAGCACGTCACCCCTGTCAATGAGCGACACAGGTGGAACCCCTGGTACAAATTTCTGGTTTCCCATCCACTCAAGGTTGCGCTTGAAGAGGGTCAGTGAGGTACTCTGTTTGACATGTATGGGAAGTCTATTCCAGAGATGTGGCAGCTTCTGGGAGACAAACGTTTTTCTCCAGCAGGTTTTGTTGATGTTGCATTTTAGATTCAGGCCTTTGGAGCAGGTAGTGTGTGAGGAGTTAGACTTATGGATATGGAGCATCTCTAGTAGGGCAGTGTCTGAGACTGCCTTGTAGGTGAGACACAGATGAACTTTGAGCAATCTGTATGACACTGAGTAAGTTCATAGGTTCATAGGTAGGTAGTAGGCTATTGGCCCTAGGGCCTATATAACCCTAGCCAAAAAGGTACCCTGGCTTTTGCCACCCAAGAAAATTCTTTTCCTGTACAGTTGTCGAGCAGAGCCACAGAAGTGATCCCCGGGGTGAGTTTCCTATTTCCCATCCAGTCATCAAGATTTTTCTTGAAAAGTGCTAATGAGGAGCTTTATTTGATATAGATAGATAGTTTGTTCCAGAATATGGGAAGTCTCTGGGACAGGAATCTATCCCTCCAGCATGTTCTGTTTATTGTGGTGACAAGGTTTAGGTCCCTAGAGCGTGTATCTCGGAGGGATTGGGATTTCTTTAAGTGGAGCATGTCCAACAGATCTGGGTTTGACATAGCTTTGTATGTTAGGCAGAGATCGCAACGGAGTAAAACTGGAGTGTTTTGAGACGGTCTGTGTAGGGCATCCATTTGAGGCTGGTAATCCTCTTTGTGAGGTATTTTTGCGGCCTTTCCAGTTGTAGATGTCTTGTGAGGCACATACCAAAAAGGGCGTTGTACTCTATAGTGGGTCTAATGAGTGACGAGTAGAGGGGAACAATGACCTCTTTTTTCCTGGATGAGAAACCTTTTGTGATGAAGTGTGCCATGTAAAAGGATTTCCTGACTACTGTGTCGATGTGATTATCAAAGGAGAGACTGCTGTCCACCTGTGTCCCAAGGTCTCTTATCATACTTTCGGTGTTAAGTAGACTACCGCCTATGTGGTAGTTCATGGGTACAGAGTTTTTACCAAAGGGCATGCCAATGCACTTTTTGGCATTGAGCTTGAGGCCATGGCTTTGACACCAGGCATCTGTCTCACTGAGGCCCTTTTGTAAAATGTCCACTTCGTTAGGAGTTTTGATTATGGCTCCTGGTTTGCAGTCATCTGCGAACTTCGTTAGCCAAAGACTTTCTGTGTTAGTCTGTACTTCAGAGAAGTAGATACCAAACAGGAGAGGACCCAGGACTGAGCCCTGTGGTACTCCACTTGTCACTGGTCTGAAGTCGGATTTGGAGTATGCTACTTTCACAGTGTGGGTTCTGTCAGTGAGCCAGTTGGCAACCCATCTTGTGACATAGGAATTTATACCTAGTTTAATGAGTTTATCTATAATTCCAGAGTGGGGGATGGTGTCAAAAACCTTGGTGAGATCTAGATAGGCTGTGTGAACCACCTTACCCTGTCTACAGCTTTGGTGACTGCTTCAAAGAAGTCTATCAGATTTAGGAGACATGATCTGCCTTTTACAAACCCAAACTGGACGGGGTCCATAGTTTGGAGATTACCAATTTTTATAAGTTCCATGATGATACGTTCCATGGCCTTGCAGAACAGGCTCATCAGGCTAATGGGGTGGTAGTTCCTGGGGTCCGTGGTGGCTCCACCTTTGTGGAGTGGGATAACCGTCGCTGTGCACCATTCAGTGGGCACAAAGCCTGAGGATGGCACAAGTGCAACCATTAATTCAACACCTGTGAGACATTGAGGATATCACTTTCAGGTACTGCTGTATCCAGGGGAGAAGCTGTGTGTATATGTTACATAACTGGTGACCACCCTGTCTGTCAGCTGCTCAGTAGGGTGCCATGTAACAGCAGCACAACAGAATGGTGTTTAGTTAAAACAGCGTTCACAGCTATTGTCTCAGTGTTTAAGAAACATTACCATATTATCATTGTGTGTCATTTGTAGGTGTAACACGACAGTCAATTGGGGTGCTTATTCCCTTAGGGATCTTTGGAGCCAGCTTGCATGGGACAAAATGCAGCAGTATATTTTCTTTAATGATATAATGTTGCATAGCATTTCTTTTTTTTTTTTTAAAACAAGTTTATTGTTTTAACATATAAGAGAAATATCATAACAATTTTATACAAATAATTAAAAATAGGTAATGTTAAGTTGTCAATCTCGCCTTCATTCTTGCTTGATGGGTTCAGAGCCGATCCCTCGGCTCCGACTCGGCACTTGCTAAGCTCGAGAGTCACTTTTACCAGCTCGAGGCAGCCCCATATCCCATGATGCAAGGCAGTAAGTACCCAGATCTCGTTTGCCGCTTCGCTTATGAGGTCCTCCTTTTACCAGCTCCTGGTAAGTGATTAAAATACTTGATATTTTAGCCCCTTTTTACTAAAAACCCTTTAATTTTTAGTTTTAAGTTAATTTTAAAGATTTTCTGACAGAAATTTACCTGTCTCTTTTTATTTTTTTAGTCAAACTTTACCCATCCCATCCCCCCCCTGTTAGGGTGTGTGTGTGTGTTTGTCTACTTATACCTTTTTGGTATATTTAATTTAATTTAATTCTTTGACTGGTGTGTGTGTGTGTTGTCTTTCACCATGTCAAAAGAGAGGGTCTCAGGCTTTAAGAAGTGTGACTCGTGCTGTCAGAAGATGCCTCTGACAGACGGTCACACTTCTTGCCTGTATTGCCTGGGGCCTCTTCACCTGCAGGACTCCTGTGCTATATGTCATTCCTTCAGCCAGAGAGTCCTGCAGGAAAGAAGAAACAAACTGATACTTAGGGGCCTTCTTAAGCCGGAGGGCTCTCCGGCTAAGTCGGCTCCATCCAAATCTGCCAAATCTTCCAAGGCCCAGGCTTCTGTGTCAAAGCCTGCGGCCTCGGCTCCGACTCGTTCTGAGTCGAGATCGGCTCGGCTGGAGCCGATTCTGGCTTAACAGCCTTCGGCACCGATGGCTATCGGTGCCGATTCTGCATCGACCACTTCGGTGTCGGCTCCAATCGGTTCCGACCACCATGTGGCACAGGCATCGGTGTCGGCTCCGATCGGCTCCGACACCGTTACTTTTGTGGCTGTATCGGCTCCGGCTGGAGCCGATGCATCGAGGCTACCTGTCGGCTCCGATAAGTTGTCGGCTCCGACAGGGTCTATAGTTTCATCGGTTCCGATGGCTCATTCCAGGAAGAGGTCGAGGTCTCCTTCCTTGGAGCCGATACTTTCGGCTCCGGCTTCACCTCTCCTTTCGGAACGGAGCCATCAGAGCCGATCTTCAAGGTCATCCAGGCTTTCAGACCATGACTTAGAGAGAGTGGTCAGTAGATTACTTAAGTCACAGGCACTGGCCCAAATGTTACATAGTCCGTCTCAACAGACGACTGTTGGTCCACACCCCGTTACAGTTCCTCCTTCAACTCTACCCCAGAGCTTGGAGTTGGAGTCTTCGGGAATGGTTACTGCTATGGCTGGAGGACAGATACCCCCTTCTGTTCCTTCAGCCTCTACTCTTATCTCCTCTTCGAGACCTTCCTTAGAGGGATTCGGTGATCGGGCTTCCATGGTCTCCTCCGAGGGGGTGAGTGGCATCGGACCCTTGTCCGAACCCGCTCTTCCCTTGGAGCCTCGGCCTTGGTGAGCTCGGCTCCGACATCTGCCTCGGAGACTTCCCTTCGGTGGTCCCTGGAGTTCCTAGTTCTTCGAACGGGTTCTCTCGGACCTGCCTGGGAGGGGAGCATTCGAGGTGATGAAGAGTGTGCTGGCCACTGGTATCAGTCAGCAGTCTGTTCCCTTAGCTCCTCCCTCTATAGTGCCTGTTGACATCTCTGCCACTTCTCTTGCTACAGGACCCAGAGATCCTCCGCCTCAGGTTTCCCCATTGGGAATTTCCCCCCTTCCGAGGATTCTCCTGATGTTTTGGGAGATCCTCCTAGGAAGAGGACTTGTAAGAGGAAACATGTAGACTCCCCTGAGTCTGTCACTTCAGATACTGACTTTGATGAGTCAGAGGGATCCCCCTCTGAGGATGTCTCCTTCTCAGACATCCTAGAACTCCTTAAACAGAGGGGAAACTGGCCCACCAACAATCCCTCTGAGGATGAGTCAGTATACCTAGAGGCGTTTGGATCTCGGCCCTCCACCTCCTGGGTGTCTCCGCCTTTGACCCCTTATGCAGGTTATTGCCCGAAAGGCGTAGGCAGCTCCTGACTCTGTAGAGCCAGTCCCTAGGAGGCCTTCAAAATTTATCACTGCCCCGTGTGACAAGCAATTCCTCACTAAGGGTGTCCCCGCTGATGCCATGGTGGTGGCTGCTGCCACCAAGAAGGAACTTGCAGATTCTTCCGTACCCGTCCATCCTCCTAATAAAGACTCTAGGACCATGGATAGGTACGGTAAGCGGATGTTTTCCTCAGTGACCTTTGCTATGCGTTCGCTGAATTACCTATGTAACTTCACCAGACTCCAGAGGGATATCCTTAAGGAGCTGGGTGAAGTAGTACAGGATCCTACAGCTGCAGGAGCTCAAGAAAAAATTGCTTCGCAGCTAGGAACCCTTAATTCCATTGCAAACTCCTCCATGCGGCTAATATCATATGCTGCTGATGGAGCGAGTAGAGCCGCAGGTACAGGTGTGGCTCTTAGACGCCAAGCCTGGATGCGGCTATGTGACTTTGCAGATCCCTTCAAGGCATCCTTCACAAATTCTCCCTTTGATGGGTCAGCTTTGTTTGGCCCTCAGGTGAAGGAAACTTTGACCAGGTGCGAGCAGGATGGCAAGACTCTTTCTGCTGTAGGAGTCCGTTTTTCCACCCCTTCTAGACCTTACCCCAAAGGACAGAAAGGTGGAAAAATGTGGTTCCGCAAATCCCAAGGAGTCACGCCGGATTCACGTGGTCAGTTTACCCCTAGAGGCAGAGGGGGTAACAACAACAGACGCCGCTCTAGAGGCAGAGGGGGACCAAAAAAACAGGGAAACAGAGAGCCTCTCTCTGACAAGCCCTTTCAGCATCCCAGAGATGTTGCCCGGCTGTCCCTCCTTGGAGGCAGTCGGGGGAAGATTATCACTGTACCCAGAAGCCTGGCATTCCCTCACTCAAGACAGATGGGTACAGTCGATCATATCCAAGGGTTACATAATTCCTTTCGAGGAAAGTCCTTTCCCCTCAAATTCCCTTCCAGATGTACCACCCGGTCTAAGGGAAATTGCAGAGTTAGAAGTCTCAAAACTACTGCAAAAGAGCCATTCAGCCAGTTACAACAGACCATTCAGAGCCCGGAATCTACTCAAGGTTCTTTTTGGTCCCCAAAAAGACGGGAGACTGGAGACCAATATTGGATCTCAGAAGACTCAACAAGTCTGTGAGGAAGACAAGATTCCGAATGGTCACTCTTCAGTCAATTCTGCCCTTCTTACAGAAAGACAACTGGATGTGCTCAATAGATCTTCAGGATGCGTACTATCACATCAAAATTCACAGACGCTCCAGGAGATTTCTCCGCTTTCGGCTGGGGTCCAGTCATTTCCAGTTCAGAGCCCTGCCCTTTGGTCTCACTACAGCCCCCAGAGTGTTCACCAAATGCATGGCAGTGGTCACGGCTCACCTGAGACGTCAAGGATTCCAGGTGTTTCCGTATCTCGACGACTGGCTCCTGTCAGCCACCACCAGGCATCAGCTTATACAAGCCAGGGATTACACAATAAATCTTTGTTCTCATTTGGGCATCTCGATCAACTTCGAAAAGTCATCCTTATCACCCTGCCAGTCTATTACCTTCATAGGCGCAAACTTAAACACTGTTCGGATGTCAGCTACCCTTACAGATCAAAGAGTTTCAGACATTCAGAGTCATGTCAGGATCATTCTGGCCAACAAGAAAGTACAGGCCAGAATGGTTCTAAAGGTATTAGGCCTCATGGCTGCGGCCATTACTCTTCTTCCCCTGGCTCGATTCTACATGCGCCTTCTTCAGTGGATGCTGTTCACACAGTGGTCATACCAACAACTTCCTATGCGTCACCAGATTCTGGTGACACAGACTTGCAAAGATCATCTTGCTTGGTGGATCACATCTCCTCAGGTTCACCAAGGCAGGTACTTTGTACCCCATCCCCGATAGCCACTGTCACCACGGATGCCTCCCTGATCGGGTGGGGGGGGTCATTATCAGGGCAGGATGGTTCATGGGACGTGGCAGCCGTTCGAGTACCATCTGCACATAAATGTCCTGGAGATGAGAGCAGTGCTTTTAACGTTGCAAGCCCTCAATGACTTTCTTCCCGTAGGGACAATTGCAGTCCACACAGACAACATGTCTGTAGTTTGGTATATCAACAAACAGGGCGGAACCAAGTCCTACCCCTTGTGTCGAGAAGCGCTCAGACTATGGCAATGGGCGATCTCCTCTCATCGGTTTCTGGTAGCAACGCATATCCCTGGGAAAACCAACATTGTAGCGGACAGATTGAGCAGAGCTATTCTCATGCCTCACGAGTGGTCTCTCAAGCAATCTATAGCGGAAGAGATTTTTTCTGGAATGGGGTCGTCCATGTTGCGATCTTTTTGCTACTCCCCAAAACAGCAAATGTCCAGACTTCTTCTGTCTCTTCCCTCTACCAGGCCATCCCCCCAGAGACGCTCTGACCCAGGATTGGCCCCAGGGACTTCTTTATGCCTTCCCTCCATTTCCTCTGATCCCTCAAGTTATCCAGAAAGCTACCGCTTTGAGAGCCAAATTGATTCTCATTGCCCCTTACTGGCCTCGACAAGTTTGGTTCCGTTCCTCCATCATCACCTTTTGGTGCAGCCGTGGCATCTGGACCCAGTGCCAGATCTTCTGATTCACCAATCGGGTCAGCTGCACCGGTCTATCCCTTCTCTCAACCTCACAGCATGGTTGCTCCACTTCCTTCCTTAGCCAGGCTTCCTTTGATCTCTAACCCAGTTAGAGACATCATAGTAACCGTTAAAATCCTCTACCAGGAGGATTTATACAAGCAAATGGAAACGTTTCTCTTATTGGGCTAAGGCCAAGAATATTGATCCTTTCACTGCCCCTGTTCAGGCAGTCCTGGACTTCTTAGCAGAGATTTTTCATGCAGGCTCCTCTTCTTCCACAGTCAGAGTTCAATTGGCTGCTATCTCCAACTTTCATGTCGGGATAGCAGATCATAATATTATGTCCCATAGGCTCTGCAGGGCCTTCTTGAAAGGAATTTTCCTACTAAAGCCTCCAATCAGGAATCCTCCTCCTCAGTGGGATCTAAATTTAGTGCTGACATCAATTTCTTTCTTGGAAAACTTTATTCCTAGTGGCTATTACATCGGCCAGGAGGGTGTCTGAACTTCATGCTCTATCGGTTCGACCCCCCTATTTGGTTTTTCACAAAGACAGAGTATCTTTGAGAACTAATCCAACCTTTTTGCCTAAGGTCGCTTCAAAGACCAATTTGAATCAATCCATTGATCTCCCTGTATTTTTCCCAAACTATTCAGACAGAGCTGAACAAAAGCTACATTATCTTGATGTCCACCGTCAACTTAGATATTATTTGGACAGAACAAAAAAATTTAGAAAATCTGATCAACTTTTTGTTTCCTATGCGGATAATAAAAAAGGCCTTCCTGTAAAGTGACCTTGTCCAGATGGCTTTCTTCGGTCAACTCTGAAATTTATCTGCTCAGGGGAAAACAGCTGTGCTCAAAACCTAAAGCACATTCAACTAGGAGCTTAGCTACTTCTACAGCCTTTCAAGCTAGACTTCCTTTAGACACTATTTGTGCAGCGGCCACTTGGGCCACTCCTCACACTTTTGTTTCCCATTACAAATTGGACTTGGCCTCCAGGGACAGAGCCAGCTTTGGCTCTACAGTCCTCAAGAGTCTGTTCCATTGAGCCACCCAGGATAGAGGTACTAGGGACGCGGTCCCATCAAGCAAGAATGAAGGCGAGATTGACAACTTAACATTAAGAAGTTATGTACCTACCATAACGTTCCATGTTAGTTGTCTTCTCGCCTTCTTTCTTCGACCCTCCCTCCTTCCCCTGGCCTGGACAGACCTTGTTATAAGAAATTATTATGCTGAAGACCTTTCAGACCTGGTCCTTCTTCCATCCTGTAAGTTTTCTTTCTTCCTTTGGGAAGTGTTTTTTGCTTGGTGCTATTGCCCTTTGTCATCAAACGAGATCTGGGTACTTACCGCCTTGCATCATGGGATATGGGGCTGCCTCGAGCTGGTAAAAGTGACTCTCGAGCTTAGCAAGTGCCGAGTCGGAGCCGAGGATCGGCTCCGAACCCATCAAGCAAGAAAGAAGGCGAGAGAAGACAACTAACATGGAACGTTATGGTAGGTACATAACTTCTTATTATTATAATATTCAACAAAACAACTAAAGTATTTACAAAGACATCCACTACAATCAGATCAATTAATTAAACTAAAATACTGTGCTATTGAAATTAGAATTTTTTTAACAAATTTTGTAAATTATCCCATACAATAAAATGTGATGTTTTTCTAGTTGTTCTCATTCTAATTGTGCTTATTTCCATATGACACATTATATTCATAACATTTTTAAATTCATTGAACGAAGGAGGTGTATCTGAAATCCAATTTCTAGTTATTATTTTCCTAGCCACTGCTAGGATAGACCATAACAAGGGAAGCTTAATCTTTTTAACACATTGAGGTACAGGTGTGTTGAATGTTGCATAGCATTTCTGGGGTGCTTGACCTTCAAGCACTATGATACAACAGAAGCTCATATGAAGTTGTGCAAAACATGCTTCCTTCCTCAGTTTTCTTTTCTGACATATATGCTGTGCAGATAAAGCCTTATTTTAGCTTGAGTTCTAGAATGTCTTTTTTGTTATATTGATACCATTATGCCTTGAATTCTTAAGTAGCCCTCTGTTTCCCAATTAAAATAAACCAGAATGATTTTCAAGAATTGAGTATGATATACTTTACAGATATACATTGTGTGCACCGCTCTGAAATCTGCCTGTTTTTTTTTTTTCTTCACAGAGATGTCACTTACTGACCCACTGGTTCCACAGAACAGTCTTCAGAATGATTCATAGTATTATTTTCCTAGGCTAGTCAATTTGTTGCAATCACTATTTTCCAAGGCTTAAGCAAGATTTCTGAAAAGGAGATGAGAAGCCCTCTGCAGATGTGTCTAGACATTTAGGGTCAAAGGCCATATGTTTCTGAATAAATTGACAGTCACATTTAAATATTTAAGTAAGGTGAAAGCCACAATATTGTGTTGGCCCATACTAGTGAAAACTTGAGGTGACAGTTAATAGCTATCCTCAAATATTAGATGTAACATTGAAGACTTTACTTGATTGGTCCTGTGTCGAGTTTCATTCCTTCTGCCAGTCAGAATTTGGCATTTTTTATATTCCAACTCTCTGAGAAGGTTGTGTTCCTTTGTTTGTTTTTTAATACTGTGACAGTAATGGGCCCCGTTCCTAAGTTAGGAAATAATTAGTTCATGCAATCAGTTCTATTTCAGTGATGCATGATGGGATTTACTCCGTAAGTGTGCTCATCCCTTACACTCACCAATTGTTTTTTGCTTCTTGCAACATCTGGATCTTTATCTTTGCTGTTGTTAGTGAACGTTTTTGGGTTTGCATGCCCTGTTTGTCAAACTTCTTTGTGGAAACTGAAACTCATGAATCCTGAATGCCCATGAGACATTTTGCTTTTTATGTCTTTATGGGTGCATTCAACAAAACCAAACCCATCTAGCTGTAGACATGCATGTTTCAGACTGTTTTTTTTTTTTTTTACTTCGTCAGTACAGCATATAGTTTCATAGATTCATAGTTGTTTACTAGGCTAATGACCACAAGGGCCTTTTTAAGCCTAGCCATGCATCCCAAATCTCTGACATGTTCTGATATCCTTGATATGTGTAAGCAGGGTCTTGGGAGATGAAACTTTTACAAACAGGGGCCTGGGAGATGAAATATTTACAGGTTGCCTGTGTCCATTAGAGATATAGGTGCCAAACCAAGGATGAATTTCCTGTTCCCCATCCAGTTGTCCAAGTTGCACTTAAATTGGGTTAGGGAGGAACTCTGCTTCACATGGATGGGGATCCTGTTCCCATAGCCGGCCTTAGGCATAGGCCAACTAGGCGGCCACCTAGGGCGCCACTCTAGTAGGGGTGCTTTTCCAGTATTTATTTGGTGCAGGTAAACCAGGATGGGGCATCAGGTGGTGTGGAGCCCTTTTGCCTATGGCTCCAGTTGATCTAAGGCCGCTCCTGCCTGTTCCAGAGACAGGATAGTCTCTGGGATACATATTTGTCTCTCCAGCAGGTCCTATTTATATCACAGCCAAGGGTTAATTCTTTAGAACTTGTAAATGTGGTGCTGTTTGTTTTGTGGATATGCAGGAGGTCCATCAGAGTGGGATCTGCCAATGCCCTGTATACCAGGCATAGACCTCCCCTCAAAAGCCTGTAGGAGACAGAATACAGGAATAAGGCCTTGAGGGAGTCTACATAGGACATTTTACTTACACCCTGTATTCTTTTAATAAGAAATCTCTGTAGGCATTCCAGTTGTTGGATATGCCTGGTTAGGTGCATACGAAAGGGGGCATTGTACTCAATGATAGGTCTGATGAATGCTGAATACAGTGGAACAATATGACTTCCTTGGACTTAGATGCTATAACTTTGTTTATAAGTTACATAGCATAGAATGATTTTCTCACTACTACAGACACATGATGGTCAAAGTCTAGATTACTATCTGTGTGTGTCCCCAAATCCCTGACTACTGGGTCAACTCTAAGGGGTGTGTTGTCAATATGATAGTTACCAGGGGTAGATGACTTCTCAAAGGATACTATTATGCATTTATTGGCATTTAGTTTTAGTCTGTGGTTCCGATGTCAGTTGTTTGTCTGTGTCAGCCCTTCCTGGAGAACATTTGTGAAGGTGTGAGATTCAATGACAGCTCCTAATTTGCAGTCATCTGCAAATTTAGTCAGACAGAGACCATTGACATTGGCCTTGACTTCAAAGAAGTAAATGCCAAAAAGCAGCGGTCCAAGGACTGATCCCTGAGGAACTCCAGTTGTGACTGGCCTCTTTCTAGAGGTGAACTCCCAAATTCTAACTTCCTGGGTCTTGTCTGTGAGACAGTTGGCTATCAAATGGGTGACATAAGGGTTTGTATTTAACCTCTTGAGTTTCTCAACAATGCCCAAGTGGGGTATTATGTCAAATGCCTTGACCAGGTCAAGATAGGCAGTGTGAACCATTTTTCCCTCATCAATTGCTTTGGTGACCTTCTCAAACAAGTCCACCAGGTTGAGTAGGCATGACCTGCCCTTGATGAAACCAAACTAGGTTGGGTCCACTGTCTGGAGGTTTACAATATCACTATTGATCATTTCCATGATAATTCATTCCAAGGCTTTACATATAAGACTAGTGAGACTTACAGGTCTGTAGTTTCCAGGGTCTGTAGATGGCTGACCTTTGTGCAGAGGGGTGAGTGTTGCTGTTCTCCATTCATGAGGCATGAAGCCTGTTTGGAGGCTACAGTTAAATAGGAATTCTAGAGGGCCTGATACATCATGTTTCATGCTATTTAAAAGGCATCATGGGATATTGTCTGGGCCCAATGCAGTGTTCTTGGCCTTAGAGAGAGCATTAAGGACCTTTTCCCTAATTATAGCAGGGGGAGTTGTATCTGATGGAATTTCCTGAGGGAAGATTGAGGGGGAGAGAGGGGGAGAGAGGGGTAAAGCTGGAGCTGAATTTATCAGCCAGGAGGTTTGGTATATCTTCTGGTTCAGTATAGGTAGCTCCATTTACAATGAGCTCTGCACACAATTGTGCCTTTGAGGTTGTGGACATAGCTAAAGAATGCCTTATGGTTGTCTTTGGCCTGGGAGGCCAAATATAACTCAAATTTTGCTTTGGTAGACTTTATTTGTCCTCTGAGTTTTGTTTAATTTGATGAGAGTGCTTTTATCCTGCTGGGTGCAGCACTTCCTAATTTTTGCCATGATTTTCTTCCTTCTCTTATACAGCCTATTTATTTTGTGATTCCACCAGGGTGGCATGTTTTTTAACTTAGTTCTGTAATTCTTCATGGTGGGTACAGCTGCCTCTGTGCAGCTATTAGCATGCTTGTACAGAGTTTCTGTGAACAGTTTTGCATAGGCATCATTGTTCTCAGGGTTTATGGGGGCTTGCAATTTTGCCGGGTTATCACTTAATAGCAGGAAGTTAGCCTTAGAGTAGTTCCTGAATATTCCAGGTTTAGCTGGGGGCCCAGGTTTTATTTTTACTTCAAAGGGGACCATTTTGTGCTTTGACCTAACCAGGAAAGACATTACAGTGGGGGGGGGGGAGGTGCAGATCTCTCCCATATTAGTGAGGACCAGATCCAGCATAATTGCACCTCTGGTTGGTGTATTGACAGTCTGGTCCAGGGAGTTTGGGTTTACAAAAGCCAGGAATCCCTGTGCCTGTATGTTTGGTGTCATATAGGATTCCCGGTTAATAGTGGGGTAATTAAAGCCTCCAACGAATATAGTATTGGGTTGGATGGTGAGTGTTTCCAATAAGTTTAAATATATGACATGGGTTTCCTGAATCATAGAGTGGGACATATAGCTTGCGAGGAAGTGGTATTGGATTTTGCTTATGGTGATATGAACATGGAGCAGGTCAACTGCATTGTCCTGTTTGACCAGCCTTGAGGTATATTTATTTTTGATGTAAATCGAGACACCTCCACCTTTAGTTCCTTTCTGTGTAGTAGCTGGTCTAAATGTGTGGAAGTCATTATAACCTGGCACTGTTAGTGTGCTGTCTGCAGCTTTAAACTATGTCTCAGTGACCACACTGATCTCAGCATTTTCTAAGGTGAAGAGAGCTTCTAGGGAGTGGAGTTTTTTGTTTAGGCTCCTAGCATTGAGCAGTAATACCTTTAGATTTTTTTTAGTTTTGTTCTACTGTGTCAGAAGTACTTTCAGTTTGGCATTGCCAAAAAAAAGGCACTATGGGGGAAGAATATATTTTAGCTAATATTCGAAAGCCTAAAGGGGAGAGGTGCAGACCATCCTTGGCAAAGCTGCGTGCTGTGGTGACCTTTTCTTCCATGCTGACAAATATTGCACCCCCTTAGAATGACACCAGAAACTAAGCCAATTATTAAAGTCAGTCATATTTTGTTCATATTGTGGCATCATCCTTGGAGAAGGTAAAATGTTGCTCAATGCTAGGCTCATACCAGACTGAGACACATATTCTGAGAGCTCCATGATGTCTGTCTCATATAGTCTAGGTTGGTACGTCTCAGGTCATTTAGTCCCATGTGGACTATGACTGAGTCATACTGGTGCTTGTGGTCCAGTGACCTGAGTGTGTGTTTAATGTGATGGATCCTAACTCCTGATAGGCAGCTGACAGTGACTTTCTTCTTACTCAGGCTGGTGAGAGGGACATCAGTGTGTCCCACGATGGAGTTTCCAATGACCAGAATGTTGGATTGTGTGGTGTCTTGCCTTATGAGCTTAGAAGTAGATGCTCCATGAGATGTGGCTCTATGTGTTAACATGGGTGCTGCTGGTGGTATTTGTTATGTGTACTTCATCTAGGAGGTATTTGGGGTTTTGGAAGGTTACATTTAAGTCCCTCAGCATATGTGGGTTTATATGTCTGCTTTGTATTGTGTGTTATGGGTGCAGTGTGTATACTACTGACAACCTTATTGACATTAGGAATACATTTATGTGAGAGCTCTGCCTCCAGTGACACTGTATAAATAGATCTCTCACATACCATATCAGTTTGTAAACATGAGTCAGTGTCTACATTGCCTCAGGATGCCCATATCCACCAAGCTGGTAATGGAGATAGTGGAAAAGTTCATACCCATGGCAGCAGACCCTTTTTTATTGATTAGACACCTGGAGTGAAAATATAAAGCAATGTCAGGTGTATCCGATTTGCAACTCTGGGGACAGTGCTTCTCACTGCAATCTAGCTGTCTTGTGTGCAGGTATGTATTGGTGAAATTTCAATCATACTTTTTACAGGAAAAATGTCACTGAAGGTGTCTGAGTCTGTACGGAGCACTGCTAAACACTTGAGGGGAAACTAATATGTAGACCTTGAAAAGTTAAGCATGAAGTATTTAGGCTGGGTCTCTATTATCACATAGAAAGCACAGGCCAGCCAATGCCTATTCACCGACCAGTGAACATCGAACTGTCATTTAATTTCCGCAAACAGCCACTACAGTGAATTTTTTCCTAGGGGGAAAATATCGCTTGGCCATCATCGTGGATTTCCCTTTTCCCCAGTGTAGTGCGATCTTGGAGTTGGTATATTTAGTTGGGGGTGAAGCCCCTTACTTTGATAGGTTTCTAATCCTTTGTTGTTTCTGCTTGGCCAAGCAATTTTTTTCCCCTAGGAAAAAATTTGCTGAAGAGTTCATTCACAGAAATGACAGTTCAATGTTTATTGGTCGGCGAACAGGTGTTCGCTGACCTGTGCTTTCAATGTGATAATATAGGTTCATAGGTAGGTACTAGGCTATTGGCCCTAGGGCCTATACAAGCCTAGCCAAAAAGGTACCCTGGCTTTCACCACCCAAGAAAATAATTTTCCTGTGCCTCTGTTGAGCAGAGCCACAGAGGTGATCCCCGGGGTGTATTTCCTATTTCCCATCCAATCATCAAGATTTTTTTTGAAGAGTGCTAATGAAGAACTTTGCTTGACATAGATGGGTAGCTTGTTCCAGAGTATAGGAAGTCTCTGGGACAGGAATCTATCCCTCCAGCATGTCCTGTTTATTGTGGTGACAAGGTTTAGGTCCCTAGAGCATGTAGCTCAGAGGGTTTGGGATTTCTTTAGGTGTAGCATGTCCAACAGCTCTGGGTTTGACGTAGCTTTATATGTTAGGCAGAGATCACCTTGGAGTAGGTGATATGCTACGGAGAAAAGCTGGAGTTTTTTGAGGCGGTCAGTGTAGGGCATTTGTTTGAGGCCAGTAATCCTCTTTGTGAGGTACTTCTGTGGCCTTTCCAGCTGCTGCAGATGTCTTGTGAGGTACATACCAAAAGGGGCGTTGTACTCTATAATGGGTCTAATGAGTGTCAAGTAGAGGGGAACAATGACCTCTTTTTTCCTGGATGAGAAACCTTTTGTGATGAGTTGTTCCACGTACAAGGATTTCCTGACTACTGTGGCGATGTGATTATCAAAGGAGAGACTACTGTCCACCTGTGTCCCAAGGTCTCTTATCACACTTTTGGTGTTAAGTAGACTACCACCTATGTGGTAGCTCATGAGCACAGAGTTTTTACCAAACGGGATGACAATGCACTTTTTGGCATTGAGCTTGAGGCTATGGCTTTGACACCAGGCATCTGTCTCAGTGAGGCCCTTCTGTAGGATGTCCACATCATTTGGGGACTTGACTATGGCTCCTAGTTTGCAGTCATCTGCAAACTTCATTAGCCAGAGGCCTTCTGTGTTAGCCTTCTTCCTTCTTGTTAATGATGGGTAACATAGCCCATCTGTGACTTTATTACAGTCTGTCTATGACTAGCTCAAGCTGATAGACACATACTTATCAGGGTTTCACTGTGTCATCTGTATGACTTTTGATTCTTGGTGCATCAATCTTATTTTATAAGGAGCCCTTATCTCCTTCAAAAGAAGTGTTTTCAAGATGTTTTTATTCCTTTCTAGGTCAGTGGAATAGCAGTAGGTGACTTTCTGTGATTCTGGTGTGCCTTAGCTCTATGTTGTTGTGTGTGTATCCAAGCATCGTCCTCATCAGAGGACACATTTGGCAGGCCGCACAATTAGTCTACATGCAGCCACTATCTGGATGAAGCTCATGTCCTGCCTCCACATAAGATGTTGGTTATGGTTCAGCTGTCAGTGACTGGTGACTTCTGATCCCAGTTCCTTTGGGCTTCGCAGTTTGTCTGTTTTCTTCAAACTTTGACTCTGCTGAAGTGTCTATACTGTACAGTGCTTTTCTGTTATGCACTTCTCTGTGATTGTGCTGTCCCCACAATTGCTGTCCTTCTCTAAGTATTGCAAGGCCTGAGATGTCATGAATGACCTGATTTTTTCCCTCCACTAATCTCTTAACAGCTTTCTATTCTTGGGCATGGTAATGAACTCTTGACTAAACCTTCTGAGCCCACTCCAAAAGGAGGTGGTCAACACTCCCATCAAAGCTTATGGCCTCCTGTCCTATTGGCTATATCATAACTCCAACCTATCTTTATATGGAGTGACATTGCTCTCCCACTTTTGTATAGTGGAATGTACAGCAGTAGTTAATCCTTCTGGTTATAACTTTAGGAACTTCATCAAGGGGAGGTCATGTCTGTTAAATTTGGTCGATTTTTTTGAGACGGTCACGAAAGTCATGGATGAAGGGAAGACCGTACACACCACCTACCATGACCTGGCCAAAGCCTTCAACACTATTCCCCACTTTTTTATAACAGATAAACTCTCTCAACTAGGCATCAATCCGTATGTTACCAGATGGGTAGCTAACTGGCTCACTGATAAAACCCACCTAGTCAAAATAGGGGAAGCCACCTCAAGCAGTAGATCCGTATCAAGTGGTGTACCCCAGGGTTTGGTCTTGGGGCCTCTGTTATTTGGGATATACTTTTCTGAGGTGCAGGCAAAAATCAGTGGGCTATGGCTGACCAAGTTTGCAGATGACTGAAAGCTGGGCACTGTCATCAATTCCCCTAGTGATGTGGACATCCTCCATTAGAGTCTCTCCCAAACAATTGACTGGTGCCAGAAACATGGCCTCAAACTGAATGCCAAAAATGTATCATCATCTCCTTTGGGGAGAGTGACATCCCTACAAATTGTTACATTAATAACAACATCCTAAGCACGCAGTCAGCCGTGAGGGATTTGGGCATCCAGATTGATGGCAACCTGACTTTTGACCACCATGTTGTTTCTGTTGTATGGAAAGCCTTCTACATGGCCCACGTCATAAGTAAGGGTATCTCAACCAGGGACAAGGATGTCATAACATCCCTGTATTCTTCCCTTATAAGGCCCATTATTGACTACAGTGCCCCATTCGGCATGTACCTTGCAAAGCACATGCAGCAGTTGGAGAGACCACATAAGTTCCTCACCAGGAGAATCCAGGGCCTCAAAAATCTACCATACACAGATAGGTTAAAAACCATATCCCTCTACTCTGTTTCATACAGACTTGTAAGAGGTGACCTTTGTCTGGCATACAAGCGATGTTGGACCCCGGTTTTGTGGCACTGCTGCATATCCACAAGTCAAGCTCCACTTGAGTAACCCACACACACAGCCTCAACTTGGTCTGTGACATCAGTAGGACATGTTGACGGGACAGATTTGTGTTCCAGAGATTCCTCATCTATGGAATACATTCCCTGTCCCCATCAAGCAGAGTACCTCTTTACCCCTTTTTAAGCGCAACCTGGATAACTGGATGGGAAATAGAAAATACATCCCTGGGATTCCACCCATGTCCCTGCTGGACAGGGGTATCGGGTGCTGATTTGTCTATGTATGAGCTAAACCTCTTGGCTAGGCTTATAAGGGCCTCAGAGCCAGTAGCCTAATAACTTGCTATGGTCCTATGATAAGTAGTCATTTAACATCCTTGTGCTCACAAGTCACCCAAGGGACGTTCATGTGACATTTTTGTGTTTTCTGCTTAAAACCATCTGCTTTTCTTCCTTGTTCTTCCTTTGCAAACAGAAGAAAGTCTTGAAGAAGAGCTGCTATGTAAACAGGTGAGGTCCTTCCATAACAGCTCATGTCTTTGGAACTGCTATGTAAACAGCTGAGGTCCTTCCATAACAGCTCATGTCTTTGGAACTGCTATGTAAACAGGTGAGGTCCTTCGATAACAGCTCATGTCTTTGGAACTGCTATGTAAACAGGTGAGGTCCTTCGATAACAACTCATGTCTTTGGAACTGCTATGTAAACAGGTGAGGTCCTTTGATGACCACTCATGTCTTTGGAACTGCTATGTAAACAGGTGAGGTCCTTCGATGACAGCTCATGTCTTTGGACCTGCTATGTAAACAGGTGAGGTCCTTCGATGACAGCTCATGTCTTTGGACCTGCTCTGTAAACAGGTGAGGTCCTTCAGTGACAGCTCATGTCTTTGGAACTGCTCTGTAAACAGGTGAGGTCCTTCGATAACAGCTCATGTCTTTGGAGCTGCTATGTAAACAGGTGAGGTCCTTCGATAACAGCTCATGTCTTTGGAACTGCTATGTAAACAGGTGAGGTCCTTCGGTGACAGCTCATGTCTTTGGAACTGCTATGTAAACAGGTGAGGTCCTTCGATAACAGCTCATGTCTTTGGAACTGCTATGTAAACAGGTGAGGTCCTTCGGTGACAGCTCATGTCTTTGGAACTGCTATGTAAACAGGTGAGGTCCTTCGATGACAGCTCATGTCTTTGGAACTGCTATGTAAACAGGTGAGGTCCTTCGATAACAGCTCATGTCTTTGGAACTGCTATGTAAACAGGTGAGGTCCTTCGGTGACAGCTCATGTCTTTGGAACTGCTATGTAAACAGGTGAGGTCCTTTGATAACAGCTCATGTCTTTGGTTTGCTCCTTCTTTATTGCATGATAAGGAAAATGATAATTTAAACAGTCCATGCTAAGCCATTACATCATCTCAACTATGTAGCAGACGGAAAGGGACTTTTTATACACCTCCAGTATTGATGGGGGAGGTGTTAGGGACTGTCTTCTACTGTGCAGATTCTATTGTACTTGCTCGGGCTGTACAGACAGCCCTTAACAGTTCCTTAATACTTAATAATTTCATTTATCAGAATGCAAGACTTTTGATTGAGATATTGAGATTGAAGGTTAAGAGTTTTAATTTGTGTCCTTAATATTAGTAAGAACTATATTTTCCTTTGCCTACTACAGTTGCCAGAAAGATTCCAGAGCTGCAAGCTCTTTGAAATTAATTTAACTGCTTGATTTATCACAAAGAAAATGAGCTTCTCAGAAAAACAATTTCAGAATTCTGTGTTAGTCAGTATGTCTCTCTCTCTCTCTCTCTCTCTCTCTGTTCTCTTCATAGACTTCTGTACTCAAAGTATGCATAGGTTGCAGAGTCGTGAGCTAAAAAAATGCCACTTCTTATGGCAGGTGACAATTTGAGCTCACTTTGTGTGATACATTGCCTGCTCTATAATCATTATACTGCTCTGAAAATAGTGTTCTGTTTCACAGGGAGGTATTTTCTAGAATATGAAGGGGTGTGCTGAGTGTGGTAGATATGGCCTATTGTTTTGCACAGTGTTGACAGTCACTGTTAAATTGTGTTGCGTTTATGGATTTGGAACTGGTTAAGAGCTGGTTTTCTCCCAAACTTTAGTAGCGGGTAGGGAAATGTGAGGGGGGGGGGGTGTAGCATCACATTGACCATATGGCACTGTGAGGTAACATCAAGTTAAACTTGCTAGTCAGTAAACTTTTTAATTTTTTGACAGCAATCACCAGAAAAGGCCAACACAATAATTGTATAGTCTGGTATGTGGACATGAAAAAAGCACAGTGTTCTTCATAATGACGTCTTCAGATGGAGCAAAATGTGGGATAAATAGTATGGTACTGTCTCTTGCCACAGTATGAATGTGGTATTTGCACTTGCCCACAGTGATTAAGTACAGTTGGGATTTTGCTTTTGCAGATTTTTGACTCTGGAACTGGAAGTTCATACTTTGCTTTTAGTGTCACCATCTTTCTGGATTGTTCTTGCTTTCCATGTGCTTGAGTATTCAGCATAAGTACAGTACCTGTAGTAACAGTACCGCTTTGAGTTTTTCTGCTTCCACGTAATGAAGAAATATAATTAATTATGGCATTTCCCACTGCTGGCTGTTAATCCGTGAATTTCTCTGCTCTGATCTTGCTTGGTAGTGACTAGCTAATGCAGAAAAGAAATGTAGTGCCTTGTCTTTTAACGCGCAAGTGCATATTAACAGTACAAAAGTAGAAAGGGATTTAGGATTCACTGTTATAGATCTGGTTAAGGAGCCCCCACTTTCCTAAACTAGCAGATCAAAAGCCCCAACTATAAAGACTAGGATGTTATCAAGTGATGAAAAGTTACAACTCCAATTGCAAGGAAAATAGCAAAGCAGCATTTTTTGCAGAGGAGCACCATTGGTAGTGGTGTATAATAACTTGAAAATCCCACAGCTAAGGAAAAAGGGAAGTAGTCTGAAAGATGTAAAACTGCACTTTCCCTCCTCTGAAGTTGCAAAGCTTGAAAAAGAGAAGAAATGACCCCACTGACATCGCCATACAGTATGTTTTCATTCAACAAACCGGGCATAAAGTGAGAGTCACTCAGTGAACCAGAATGGAGATCAAGTATTACATCTTACTGTTTTACAACAGATTCTAAGTTGTAAACATTTCCTGTAGAGAACTGGTTTATCCTCCCCTTCTGGCTGCATCCCATTACCTGGTCCTTGTCTTCTCACTTATATTATTTAGGATTTCTCTCCTGCTCTTCGGAGAATTACCACCAATCTTTATCCTTCTGCTTCCTTGTGATGAGGTTGAAGGTATTCCTCTTTGCCTTATATGTATGATGTTGCTAATGGAAGGAGAGTTTGCCCTTGAAATTGCACCTGCAAGCATCCAAACTTCCTTGCTGCTCTTATTGTTCTTTCTGGTTTTCCTTCTTGCTTTCATTCCCATTCATACCTCTCAAGTGACCTCATTATGAGGAACATACCTCATTTGGGGTCTTAAAAAGTTCATGTTCCTCAAAGTTCTACATTGAAAAGGACTAACACATGTTCTGTGTTAGGGATTTTTCAGTTGATATCCACGATAAATAGAAATGAACCGCATTAATTCATTAAAATATTTTATTTTATTTATTTAACATTTGCTTACCAGAAAAGTCCAACTGGGTCAGGAACCCATTTTCAGTGGAGGCCCTGAGAGAAAAGCTCCAAATGATACATGAAAGTTATTATACATGAAAAGACAATAGCAAGTATTAAAGCACATATTATTAAGTAATGAATAATAAATAAATACAGAGAGGTAGATACAATCATAAAACATGTACTAGATAGGTAATACTAAATAAAAGTAATGTGGTAGATTGCAACTTTTTTTTTAATCAGGTAGGATTAATGTAAAGAGTGAGGGTGAGGCAGAGGGTTAGAATATTAGAAGCAAATATATGCTTAGAAGACTTGTGGTGTAGGATGGGAATAGTTAAGGGTGTAGAAATACATAAAGTTTCCAAGTTTGATATGTTAGTGGATGAAATTCATGGTCTAGGGATCGCTAGATATAGAAAGGAAAGGTGGTAGGGAGAGGATGGAGTTCACTTGTTAGAGAAGGCGCAAGGGCAGGTCTGATTACAAAGAAATGTTTTTTAGGGTGTGTTTGAAGTTGTTAAAGCACTCCGTGATAGTAATGTCTGTTGGCAGAGAGTTCCAGAGCTTGGCAGTAGCATGACAGCATAGGCATTACATATGTTTTTTATAATTTTATATATTTATATTTTAACCATCCTATGACCTTCCTAGTTGAAGTTGTCAGTAAGCCCTTAGTATGTCTTCCACATTTTCCCCATTTGTTTCACAGTATGAAGGCTGGTTTTCCTCATTTTCAGTATGGATGGTTGAGAGCTATATTCCCATGTTTCTCCTGAATGTAAGAAGGTATACTGCTAGGAAGAAACTTGTATGCACTTCATCATACCTTGCCTGTATAACCATGCTGAGCCTATTACTGTCTTTCACTGTCCAGATGGCAATACTCTGTTAAGACTCATTAATTTACTATGCCTTTTTTTTGCTTACTGTTATCTGAAAACCTGATTTTTTTTTTTTTTTTTATAATGTCTGTCTTTGGGTGTTCAGCTAGGCTCAGAGCCTTACTATCTCTTACTGGGCTTTAAGGAGACTACTGCTGAGAAAAAAAATATATGGATTATTTTCATACAGGATTTGCAACTCCAGCAGTTTTGAGTTAAAATAAGGGAAAAAGACTGAAACTACGTAGCAATCTGTTTGTCAGCACACAATGTTCATTTTTAGCTTTGTGAGTTAGCTGTGATAACCTCTGCTACATTTAAAATAACAAGTAAATGCAAGTGTTTAGTGGAAGCGGGAGGTTACCTGATTTTGAAGAGCTGATATTTTTATGAGCGAGAAAAATAACCTGAGCCCAAAATTGAATCTGCAAGATAAGAAAAATCTGAGCTTGCCTTGCCTCATTCAGTCCAGCACAAAATGATCATATGCGATTTAATAATCTTTATTTAACAGGAATATGTTGCCAAGGCAACGGAGTCAAAGCAGGAGAATAGAACGTTACTCATCACAAAAGGGGATCTGGAGAGCAGTGGCTCACTAAGTCCTCTTTAATGTAATGGTTATGATTAGTTCTGCACCTTTTCTAATCACCTGATAATAGAGATAATTGAATGATGTTTGGGGTTCATTTCTATTCAAGTGTTCCAAAAAGTAGGGCATGATCATCACAGGACATTATAACAAAAAAGTCTACCAGTTCTTAAGAATAATTCATCCTCAGCACTTATATGGCATTCATTTGCTTTAAAATCTTACCTCACACACTTCCCAGCCACCATCACACTGCCCAGCACCATCATGTTTGAATATTCAGATGCAGTTCTGCAGAAAACTGAAAGGAGAATTTAACGTAGCTGTGTTTGCATAAAGGCAGGATGGTCTAGTGCTTCAGAAACCAGCATGGGATTGGGAAACCTCAGGTTCAAATCTCTGTAATGAAAAATATTAAATGTGCAGATGTCGACAACTCCTCTAATTTTCTGTCCCTGCAATCTGCTTATCTGTGGAACTAGGGGCATTAAATAAAACTGTATGTTTTTTAAGAATGCTGCTTTGGAACAATGAGTTGTAAAGAATATACATATTATGATAATTAATTATGCACATCTGTTTCCTGATGCCTTAGCTTGTTTTTCATAAAAAAGCAGGTCACATTATTGAGGTTAGCACTTCAACAGACAATGTTAACTGAATAGCTAAAGGCAGTTAAATATTTGTGCCATTTTCTTTTGGAAATATTTTTTTATAAATCTCTACAACATATTTCATGTGTTGCAGCCATGTTGACCATTTCCAATGTATGCCATGCACTGAGGAGAAGTTTTGAAATCTCCAGGTAGTCAAGTCTGAAGTCTTTCCTGTCAAATGACTGGCAGTACATTGGCTGTGTACTCAGCATCAAGGCATCTATTCTGAAATGCATGACTTTGAAATAGTCTTACTTGCACCCCCTCACTAGCCTGACAGTCTAGATACCTCAGCACTCCTTGTAGCCCGGAGACCTCCTCCCAGTCATATCTTTCAAGAAAAAGCAGGTGAGATAAACACACACACACACACACACACACACACACACACACACACACACACACACACACACACTTTGTTATGTGTGAACAGAGCACCTCTGAATACATGGAGTCTTTCTCCTAGCCTCAACCAAGAGTCACCTAGTTTAGTAGTTAACCACGTCGGTCTTTTCTCTGGTAGGTTAACACTCTCTAATTGCTCACTTTCCTTTGCCATCTGCAGAACTGCTTCTTAAAGCTATGCCACAATCAGAGTTCAGTCTGTCCGCTGGCATGACGTTTTACTAATGAGGTGCATAGCTGTCATGTTTCTGACTTTTACTGTAATTTAGCAAAAATACTAATGCATTCTTTCCATCTTTTTCTGTAAGAAAGTTGTAGAGCAGGTCTGTAGCACAAACTTCATTTGAAACAGTTTGCTAATTAGAAATAAAGGCAGTTTATCTGTTCTGTTACAGCTTGAACAAGTTAAAATACCCTAAAATGCTTTCAGATGTAGGTTGAATTGGCTTTGCACTGGAAGCTCTTTGGTTGTTCCCTGGCAAACCTGCTCAAGCTACCTCACCTCACTATTTGGGAGGGGAAGGGAATACCTTAGGTCAGTGCCAGTTAATTTTATTGCAGATGGTCAGGTGCATACCTCTCAACTGTACATATTTTTGCAGAATGTCCAGATTCTGCCTCATATGTTTTGTCGATTTTTCATAAAATTGTGGTTTTCTGGCAAATTAGTGGCAAATAATTAAAGACTGAAGTTAGAAAATAATGACAGGCATTTACTTTCAGACTTCATACTCTTCAGAAAGTTCATGCTAATGCAAAACCTGTTGTTCTATTAACTTCCTAAGCTTGTAAGAGTAATATTAAAAAAGTGTCCCTATTTTGGGGCCTTTGTTCCCCTTTTATTTATGGCTTTGTCCAGATTTGTTGCTCTAAGAGGTTGAGAGTTATGTCAGGCAGTCTGTTTAAAAAGTAATACATGCCTTTTACAGATATGTCTGGGATGTTTCCGATAACATAATCCATAATGCCACAATCTGAGCTCTGTGGACAGCTCATCCATCTCAGAATAAATACCATAAACTACCTTCTTTTACTTATTAATGTATAAACCACTTCACTTTCCTGGATCCTGTTAGGTTTTATAACATTCTGAGTTTCCATGCTGCATTAACCCCCCCCTGGATTTGCTGGAATCCAGATATTTAAATTTACTAGCATGTTAACTGAGTTGTTGAAAGAGAAGACAACAAGCAAGGTCAGAAATGGGGCAAAAGCAAGCAGGAGAACACACTCACAAGGATAACTTCAAGGAAAGGTAGGTTGAAGGAAGAAGGGCATATTTTTTAGGGCAGGTGTCCATTTTCAATTTTTGGTAGCAAGGAGCTTGTATGAGGAAGAAGGGAATAGGTAAAATGGGAGGGGTAGCCAAACAAGCGTAAAATTCAGAGATAGAGAGAAAGACAGGGGAGTTGTGGATACAAAAGGAGGGAAACAGAGGAGAGATGCTGATGGGGAAAAGACAGTTGTGGATGGACTACAAACTGGGCTGGAGAGTGACACACAACAAAGAGGAACACCATGATGGCTGATAGGGTAGGATATGGAGGGCCTGTATGACTGACTGAGAGGAGAAACCACCTAAACATCAGTCACCTCTGTGGCTGATATTGTGGGCAGACTCTCTATCTGGCAGCCTGGTGGATGGGGTTGGCCAGCTTTGAAACTCTTGTCAGTTTTACAATTAAATCCTTTGGGTTTCCAGTACAGGACTATATCTATTGACCCACCAGTTACTGCACTTGATACTGGATGACCCAGGGGGGACCTCCTCCAGGTTACTCTCTGTTCACAGGAGCATCCATGCTCCCCCTTCTGATAGGTGGCCAGTGAGCCTATCAGGTCACCTTCCAGGTTGTCCTTCATCCGTCTGTAGAGGGGCAGAAAAGATGACCAGTTGTAACTCAGTGACAGGCACACATTGCCTGGTGCAGACCCAAATTACTTCCAATGCACCACAGTGGAAGCTGAATTAAAAGTGAAAAAAATATATATAACACATTAGTGTACATATGTATGGCAACTTGAATTTTAGTTTTGCAGGACAGACATCTACAGACAACACTTAACTCACTGCCTAGACAACCTACCACTTCTTCTCAACTAGGCCAGACAGTTGAAGGCGATCTCCTGTGCACTGTAGAAGATAAGGGCAGCAAAAGACAATATTCCTCCAAAGCTAGCTACAAAAATAAAATCACCACTAATTCTAAGGACAACCACAAAGCATTCTATAGCTATGTCAAGAATCTCAATGGGAACACCCAGATCTGCTCTGAGTTACAGCACAACGGCATGAAAATGACAGAGCCAACTGATATTGCCAGCATCCTGGCAGATAGGTTCAGTGCTACCTTTACTCCCCTCACCCCCTAAAGGGCCCATATCTATACAGGAAGAATGCAGAGTCCCTGTAATCACAACTACACAGGTAAAAGCTGCACTCTCTAAAGCCAAAAACACAGCATCCATGGGACCAAGTGACATCCCAGGCTACGTTTTACATGAACTTCAGAACGAACTGGCTCCCCACCTAAGCACCATGTTCAATAATAGCCTCGCATCAGCCTTTGTGCCAACTGAATGGTGCACAGCAGCAGTTATCCCACTCCACAAAGGGGGAGCCACCACTGATCCCAGGAACTATCGTCCTATTAGCCTGACGAGCCTGGTCTGCAAGGCCATGGAACGTATCATCATGAAACTCATAAACAAAGACATTGGTAACATCCAAACTCTGGATCCCACCTAGTTCGGGTTTGTGAAAGGCAGATCATGCCTCCTGAACCTGATCAACTTCTTTGAGGCAGTCACCAAAGCCGTAGATGAAGGTAAGGTGGTTCACACAGCCTATCTTGACCTCGCCAAGGCTTTCGACACCATCCCCCATTCTGGAATTATAGCTAAACTCACTAAACTAGGTATAAATCCCTATGTCACAAGATGGGTTGCCAACTGGCTCACTGACAGAACCCACACTGTAAAAGTTGCAGACTCCAAATCTGACCTCAAACCAGTGACAAGTGGAGTACCACAGGGTTCAGTCCTGGGACCTCTCCTGTTTGGTATCTACTTCTCTGAAGTACAGGCTAACACAGAAGGCCTCTGGCTAATGAAGTTTGCAGATGACTGCAAACTAGGAGCCATAGTGAAGTCCTCAAATGATGTGGACATCCTACAGAAGGGCCACGCTGAGACAGATGCCCAGTGTCAGAGCCATGGCCTCAAGCTCAATGCCAAAAAATGCAGTGTCATCCCCTTTGGTTAAAACTCTGTACCCATGAACTACCACATTGGCAGCAATCTACTTAACACTGAATGTGTGATGAGACCTTGGGACCCAGGTGGACAGTAGTCTCTCCTTTGATAGTCACATCGCCACAGTAGTCAGGAAGTCCTTCTATGTGGCACACCTCATTATAAAAGTGTTCTCATCCAGGAAAAAAAGAGGTCATTGTTCCCCTCTACTCGACACTCATTAGACCCATTATAGAGTACAACGCCCCTTTTGGAATGTACCTCACAAGACATCTGCAACAGCTGGAAAGGCCACAGGAGTACCTCACAAAGAGGATTACTGGCCTCAAAAAAATGCCCTACACTGACAGTCTCAAAAAACTCCAGCTTTACTCCGTAGCATATCGCCTACTCCGAGGTGATCTCTGCCTAACATATAAAGCTATGTCAGACCCAGAGCTGTTGGACATGCTACACCTAAAGAAATCCCAATCCCTCTGAGCTACATGCTCTAGGGACCTAAACCTTGTCACCACAATAAACAGGACATGCTGGAGGGATAGATTCCTGTCCCAGAGACTTCCCATACTCTGAAACAGGCTACCCATGTATGTCGAGCAAAGTTCTTCATTAGCACTCTTCAAGAAAAATCTTGATGAGTGGATGGGAAATAGGAAATACACCCCGGGGATCACTTCTGTTTCTCTGCTCTACAGTGGCACAGGAAAATAACTTTCTTGGGTGGTGTAAGCCAGGGAACCTTGTTGACTAGGCTTATGTAGACCCTTGGGCCGATAGCCTAGTACCTACCTATGAACCTATTCAAAGAAATATAGTGCCTACTGTAGAATGCTGTCTCTCTGTCACTCCCTATCCTCTGCCTTCCACTGGTGAAGCCGGTCAGGATGGCTTCTCTACAGGTCACTGCACCTGTGCTGGCATTGCTCATCAGAGTGGGTGATGCACGTGGCAAACCAGTGCCAGGCATCTTTGTTATAAAGGGTCCCTATTGAAATATTGGCACCCCTAATGACAAAGCTCAACCTTCCCCCCTGAAAACTTAGGAAATAAGAGTGAATCTCAAAGATCCCTCTTCTACTTTAAACTTCTTTTTTTGCAGAGGAGGGCAAGCCCCTGACACCACGCAAACTTATATATACATATACATATACCTCTCAAATGTACAGATTCTGGCAGGATGTCCAGATTTTGGACTCATATTTTTGGTCCATTTCTCATACAATTGTGTTATTTTTGCCAAATTGGTGGCAAATCATTAAAGATTAAGTTCGAAAATAATGACAGACATTTAAGTTTCAGACTTCATATCCTTCAGAAAATTCATGCTAATGCAAAACCTGTTATTCTGTTAACTTTCTAAGTTTGTAAGAGCAATATTTAAAAATGGTCTCTATTTTTGGGCCTTTGCCCAGCGTTTATTTATGGCTTTGTCCAGATTTCTTGCTCTAAGAGGTTGGGAGGTATGTATATATAAACTTCAAGATTGCCTTACCTTAGAGAAAAGGGAGTATTCTGAGTAAGTGTCATCTTGAGCTTAGTATATGTAAGTTCATTTTTGACCATTTTATTTATTTAACATTTGTTTACCAGGGAAGTCCGACTTGGAACGAGCCAATTTTCAGCAGAGGCCTGTGGAGAAATGTTCCAGACATGTCTTTGTGACATTGGAGGAAACTGGAGAACCCGGAGGAAACCCACATGAATGCAGGTAGGACATGCAGACTCCACACAGAAGGCACCCCAGCCGAGAATTGAACCAGAGAGCCTTTTGGTGTGAGGCAACAATGCTAAGTGCTAATATGTTTCGGGACTCACTCTAGTGGGTCCTGACATTTCAAATCATTATCTTTTATAAATGTGGCCTTCATGAGGGCCAAGCAGGCATTCTTTATATTCCCAGTGCAGTAACATTTTAATCTCCTGGCTATGTCAGACAGGAACCTTGATGAACTCGATGCCTGAGGTGGCCATGCCCACTTAACTGGTTAGACTGAGGAGGGACACAAGGCTGCATGATAGAAAGTATTCCTGGAATAGACGTGCAGCAGTACAAACTTCGCAAAACTCGTGAGCAAGCATGCTGTGCACATGACTCCCTTGTCTGCGAATACTGGCAATGATGAGCATGATAGTGCTGATTGCAGCTACTACTGCAGTGTATTAAGGCAGCGATACAGAAACAATTGTAATGCCCTTACTCATTGTCATAATCACCATGATTAATCAGCATGATAAAAAGCTTGGTAACCATATTTGGGAAGTCTCATTTAAATGAGCAACTTAAGAAGAAGAATTCAGTGGATAAGTATTTGTAGTGTCATATAGATGTACTGAAATCAGAAAAAGCAACTAGTAATTACCTCAGGATTACAGGGTACATATATGGATGCACAGAAGTAACAAGAACTAATACTGGACAGTATTACAGGCAAAGTAGCGAAATACTAGTGCAAAGGAGAGTATTGTCCTGCTGCTGGGGGTTTACTCTGACAGGCCACAAGGGCAAAATCAGTTACTGTCTTCTAAGGAACAGAGCACACGGTTGTTGATAGGTCAATGTCCTGCTGTTGTTGGGACTTATTCCGACAGGAATTGAGCACAAGGGCATGACAGGTTCCTATACTGTTTGGGGGGGGCTCATTGTGACAGGCAACAGAGTACAAGGACATGACAGAGAAAAAGGGCAGTACAGGTTTCTATCCAGACATGGGGGCTGCTACATAAGTACCAGGACCAGACCCCACACAAGGTGAACAAGGCAGCTGCCTAGCAGGCCTGACCTTTAAAAATTACAAACAAACGTTCCAGTAAAAACTTAAGACATTTGTTCATGGGAGAGAGTGCAAACCAGACAGTTTTCCTCCTCTTCTTCCCTGAGCTCCACTTGAGTCCACTAGGTTTGTGGCCTATGCATTATCCTAAAGATGGGAAGTGATCAACCCTCCTATCCAAAAACAAAACATAACATTATCTGTCTATGATCTTATTAGGTCATTTAATATTACTACGATCATTACATATGTAAATAATCTAAATTTAAAAACAAAATTCCAAAATGCAAGGTCTTCCATTTGACTTCATAGCAAAGATAATAGAAATTACCACCTTTCCTTTTATAAGTCTCATAAGACAAGAAGCAGTAGGAAGATGATGTCCATGTCGAAGATTTGAGTTTGCAGGAACAGGATGTGCAGGCCTTCTTTACATTGGTGAGTGCATGTGAGAGACAGATAAGTGATTTTTCTAGATGAATGAACTGTGTGTGTGTGTGTGTGTGTGTCTGTATAAAAAGCCTTTGTTAGGGGGCAGTGTCTAGTTAAGTGACTTGCTCAGAGTGAAACCCTGAACCCTTATTTAAGAAGGCAAAAGCCTTAATCCTTCAGACCAACTGCCGGGTCTCCCTTTTTTTTGTCAGTCAGAAGAGTTGCATAGTTTTGTAGTTTGAGCTACAACAGCTTGTCTAGTACTTAGTGCAGATGAGTAAGGCTATGAGCTGTTAACAAACTGCTTCCTTTTATATGTGGTTTGACTCCCTCAGTCCTCATTTGTCTTCTGTGTGACTGTGTCAAGTTACTTCACCAGAAAGTACACCTGAGCTGCTCCTGAAAATGGACACTTGTGTCCAGTGGGCTGTCCCAGTCTGTTAGCAAACATGTTACACATTTGTCTTTAGAGTTCCTGCACCGTCCACAGAGATGCCAATTACTGCTTCACTACATGCTATTTAAGTATGAATCCAAGCTCATCTCTTGTAGTTTAATGGGTTTCCAGATGCATTTTCACAAAATTTTAGTTTCAAGGGAAGAGAAGATGTTCTTCGTGTTTCACTGTTGCAGTCATCACACTTGGTTTATCTGCCTGCAGGTAGGCCTCAGTCGGCCCGAATACCAGAGACTTAGTATTTCTGTGTCAGATGCTGTCACTCCAGGACTGACGTCAGGTCATCAGGAGTATAAAAACAGGCAGCCAACACCATTACATCAGTCTTTCTTGCCGAGGAGCCCAAAGCAGAAGCAGTTTGCAAGTGCCAGTCGGCCACTACCTGAATTTGTGTTTACGAATTTAATAATCCTGAAGTCTTCTAAAGCTAAGTACCCTGTTGGGGATCCTTTTTTCTTGCTCTAAACGATGTCAGGAAAAGTTAACAATTGTCTTGCCTGGGGAAAGCAAATACCTCACAGAGATTTTCATTCTTACTGTGTCACCTGTTTAGGCCCAGACCACAACGTCTCTCGCTGTCGGTTTTGTGCCTTATTTAATGCCTAAACCATTCATCATGGGCTCTCTTTGTTGCTAAATTCTTTTGCTCTCAATCTCCGTATTCTGAAATGGCTTTGGTAAGCCATCTGACTACTGATATTCCAAAAAAATGTAAAGATAAAGACAGACAGACCACATAGGTCCAAAACCGCCACCGGCGCTTCCGTTAAGCTAGTCGCCAGTCTGCCAGTACTCAGTGAGGCTCTTTCGCAGCCCCTGATGCCTGCTTCAGTGGATTTGCAGGCCTCTACTGAGACCCATTCGGAGTATGGTATGCTGCGAGACTCTTCATCGACTGTGGAACCTGCGGATGTCTCTACCTTGGATGGGTCCGTAACCGCTGAGCAGGCACCGGCTTCTAAGGCAGTTATTCGCTCAACCGATGTTCATCTCAAACCGACGACTTCTTTTTTAACCAAAACTACCAAGTTTCTTAGTCCCAGAGTACACACTATACCTAGAAAACAGACGACCAAAGCACATGCACCTGCTCCCATGCCACAAAAACAAATGCTTAGAATGGCTGAAGACCTTATTACACTGAATAGGGGAAGTCAGCCTTCCCCTGCTATGAGACAGAGTCCAGTCCCCTTCAGTTTCTACAGACCAGGAGTCTGAGGACTCTGAAATTTCTGATTATGAAGACATGCCCTTATCTGCTTATGCGGATTCAGATGCAGAGGAATCTATTCCCTCTGCCTCCCCTCCAGAGGATTTTTCTTTTGGTGAAACCTTGCATACCTTACGAGACTGGAAATGCCAAGACTATCCTCAGTCCAAATAAAGACTCAGAGAATTTCTAGAGCTGCCTCAATACAGGCCCTTAGCAATACCCCCTGTCCTGGATGTTGTGGATGATGTTTTTATGGAATCCAGTCTTACTCCTGACACTTTGCCTCCTGCCCCTAGGAACCCAGACAGGTACTACAGAGTACTTGACACTCACAAATTTCTTTTCAAGAATCCTACTGCTGACCCAGAGATCATTTCCCAGAGGCCTAAAGGTATCAAGGCTACTGCAGCCAAGAATCCCACCCCTTCGGACAGGGATTCCAGAGCTTTGGACAGATTGGGTAAGAAGGTATATACCTCTGCAACTCTTGCTATTAGGGCATTGAATTGTCAGTTTCACATGCTGAAGTACCAGCAACTTAACTTATTAAACAAAAAGTGGCAACCTTTTCAGACTGTGCAGAAAATAAAGAATTGCAGAAGCTTATGCACTGTGCAAGCCAAGTCAGTAAGTGTACTTTGCAGTGTGGCTTTGTCACCCTAGATACATCTTACTGTGCAGCTGTCACTGGCTCTGTACTGAGAAGACATGCTTGGCTGAAGGAGCAGACCTTGCCAGACCATGTCAAATCAAAGTTACTAGATGCTCCTTTGAATAAGGACTGTTTGTTTGTCAGCAAAGCAGAAGAGGTTCTTAAAAATATGGAAGAAAAAGCTAAGTCTATGCAGACTGTTAAAGAATTCTTAGAACTGCAACCTCTAGATTCAGTAGGCATTGTCCCTTGAAACATTGGTCCTTTCCAGCCCCCTCCAGGCCTTCTCAAACCAGACTCAGGAGAAACAGACCACCAAGACTTCAGTCTTAGGGTATGCAGAGATCTAAGCAATGGAGTGCCCCCACCCCTAAATGAGGGAGTGGTAAGCCACCTTCTTACAGAAAAAGCTCACAATGACTTCTTTACTCCACTCCCCAGCCCTGCCCAATTGCTTGTGCCCTTGGGAGGAAAACTTGCCCTTCATGCAAAAAACTGGATGCCCATCACTAAGGATTGGTGGGTCCTCAACATTGTATCCCAGGGGTACAAAGTTTATTTTCATTCACTGCCAACCCCAAGTAGGCTTCCAGACCTTCCTCCAAACCAGTGGGTAGAGGCTCAAAACCAAGTACTTTCCCTGCTCAATATCAGAGCTATTGAGCCAGTTCCAGTAGAACAGAGGGGTCAAGGATTCTACTCCAGACTCTCCCTGGTACCCAGGAAAGAGGGCTCTTGGTACCCAGGAAAGAGGGATCTTGGCACCCAATCCTGGATCTTTCCATTCTCAACACTTTCCTGATGGTACTAAAATTCAAAATACTTACCCTGCAACAGCTTCTTCCTATGCTAGCCAAGGATGCCTGGTTAGTCATCCTAGACTTAAAAGAAGCCTATCTGCATACTCCCATAAGGGAATCATGCAAGAAGTATCTACGTTTCAGTCAGGGTCTATGCATTATCAGTTCTCTGCACTTACCTTTGGCTTATCTACTGCCCCCAGAGTATTCACAAAATGCCTGGCTCCAGCCATTGCATACTGCAGGCAGAGAAAAATCCATATTTACCTGTACTTGGATGACTGCCTGATTCAGGCAGACAGTCAGGAATTGCTGCTGCAACACCTGACATTTGTGAAAAACATTCTCAATTCCTCGGGGTACACCATCAATGAAAAGAAATCAAAACTGGTACCCAGTCAAAAGATTGTATTCCTGGGAGCAAGCTTGGACACAACTTCCCAGATGGCATTCCTCACCTCAGAAAAACAAGTCTATCTTAAAGATTACTTTAAACAAATGACCACCAGAACCCAGCTGTCTGCAAGAAAAACATTGCAAGCCCTAGGGTTCATGGCCACATGTATACTGCTTATTCCATATGCAAGACTGCATATCAGGAAACTCCAATGGTACTTAAAAATCTTTGGTGGCAACATTCTCAGGACCTGGAAACAGTCATTCCTATCATACCCTGTCTAAGGACAGAGTTCCTCTGGTGGGCAGAAGCATGCAACCACAATAAGGGACTGCCATTTACTCAACCCCAAGCTGCCCAGACCCTAACCACAGATGCATCACACTATGCCTGGGGGGCACACATGTATGGAATATGTATTCAGGGCCACTGGAGCCCAAGTCAAATTCATCTGCACATCAACCAAAAAGAGATGCTAGCTGTACAGAATGCACTGACAGCTTTCAGATCCCTAATCTTACCAGGAAAACTGCTTATAAAAACAGACACCACAGCTATGTGGTACATCAACAAGCAGGAGGGAACCCATTCCTACCCAATCTGCAGGCTAGCCATGCTCTTGTGGAACACGGCCTTGGACATTCAAGTCTATCTACAAGCTCAATTCCTGCCAGGCAAACAAAACTTACTGGCAGACAACTTAAGCAGAAATCACCTAGACCCACACTAGTGGCCATTGGAGCACAACACCTTCAACCTTCTGATCCAGAAATGGGGGACACCAGAGGTGGATCTCTTTGCCTCCCCCTACAACCAGCAGCTCAGCAAATTCTGCACCAGGAGTCCTCAGTGCAGGGCCTGGAAAGTGGCTGCCCTATCTTTTCAGTGGGTAAATCTCTCAGTCTATGCCTTTCCCCCTCTGCCCCTCCTTTCAAGAGTATTACTCAAAATAAAACAGGACAGACCAAGGACAATTCTGATTGCCCTGGACTGGCCACACCAGCACTGGTACCCACTCCTTCGCAGCCTGACATTGGTGCCACCCTGGCACTTACACCAGAATCCAACCCTCCTTTTTCAGCAGGAGGGACAGATTTTGCATCCACAACTGCAAACCCTAAATCTTGCAGCCTGTCTTATTCCTTGAATTCTCCCCCAGTGACCTTAAGCAAACAGGTGCTGGACGTCATTCTTGAAGCCAGAAGACCCAGTACAATAAAATCCTATGCTGATAAGTGGAAAATGTTTTGCTCATGGATTCAGTCTAAAGGAGAGGACACAACACTGCCCTCTCTGCCTCTTGTCCTGGATTACTTAGCAGATCTACTCCACAAAGGCCTGTCCTTCTCCTCCATAAAGATACATGCCTCACCCATTTCTGCGCATTGCAACACCGAGCCACCTCTCTTCTCGTGCCCTCTTATCAAACAGTTCCTGAGAGGGGCAAACAACTTAAGGCCACCAAGGAGAGCACCCACCCCTGCTTGGGATCTTAACTTTGTACTGGAAAAGCTCATGCTGCCCCCTTTGAACCTGCTGCATCAGCAGAGTTTAAATTCCTCTCTTGGAAAACAGCCTTGCTTCTAGCCATAACTTCAGCTAGAAGAGTGTCTGAGCTACAAGCACCGATGTCTGTGAAATCCTTCATTATTTTCCATGCTGACAGGGTTTCCCTCAGGACTAACCCTTCCTTTATGCCTAAAGTGGTGTCCAGTGTGGCTCTCAGTCAATCCATTCATTTGCCAATCTTCTTCCCTAATCCTCAAAATAAAGGGGAAAGGATCCTGCACTCCTTGCATGAGCACAGACAGCTCAGATTCTACCTTGATAGGACTAAGCCCTTCAGAAAATCTGACCAGCTACTAGTCAGCTTTGCAAGAAGGGCAGAGGGTAAGGCCATTTCAGAACAAACTATTTCCAAATGGATAGCACACTACATCCATTTCTGCTACAAGTACCATGGGAAACCATCCCCTCAGGGGGTCAGAACACATTCCACTAGGGCAACATCTACCTCTACAGCATTTCTCAGGGGACTCCCTACCAGGGACATCCTGGAGGCTGCTACCTGGAGTTCTGTACACAACTTCACCAAGCATTACCACCTGCCTATCTTTTCCAAATCTAGAGCAGGATTTGCTACAGCAGTCTTGCAAGGCATACTGGCCAGCCATAATTCTTCTTGACTGCCTCCACCCTTCTTCAGCTTTGGGAATCCACCCAAGTGTGATGACAGCAACAGTGAAGCATGAAAAACATAGTACAGTTGTGTACTCTTACCGTAAATGTATATGTTCAAGTGTATTCACTGTTGCAGTCCTGGTTTCCCTCCCTCCAGCCCCCTGGTTCTCTCTCTCCTATCTATGGGTATTACTAACCCCTTCTGGGATATTGGTATTGGTATTTACTTTTTACCGGTGGTATTTTCCCCACCATAACCTAGCTCCCTATTTGAAGGGTTCCTGATATTTGGGGCAAGAAAAACTGATGTAATGGTGTCGGCTGCCTGTTTTTATATCCCTGGTGACCTGACGTCAGTCCTGGAGTGACAGCATCCAGCACAGAAATACTAAGTCTCTGGTATTCGGGCCGACTAAGGGCTAACCTGCAGGCAGAACCTGCAACAGTGAATACACTCGAACATCTAAATTTATCGTAAGTGTACACAGCTGTAGTTTTCTCATGCCAAGTCTGTTTTCAATATGAGAGTGTGTCATTCTATTTAGGAAATAGTTGTCTGTGTTTTTCTGTAAACTTTTAAATTAGAGTTTTAAATAAAATCCAAATCTCTGTGATAATTATAAAAATAAATAAGAAAATATTGTGTACACTGACAGGTCTGACAGTGTTTATGGTAACTGAGTAGAGACAATCAAGCAATCGAATAGTGGTGTGGCTGGCAAGGGCTTGATTCATTGCCTTGGTTAGAGGCCCATTTGTCCATTATCTGGCTGTTTTGGCTCTGGAGGTGAATGCTGCAACAATGCAGCAATATTAGCTGTTCAAGCAGGTTAGACCTGTTCTTAGAGATGTCAGATGATATAGCTATTATTGCTGATAGAGAAGACATAGGAAGGTTTAAACTGAGATGTCTTGCAAGCATGTAAACCACCCCTAAAATAGTACGGTATATGCAGTAATACTTCTAACTTTTGTATGGCTTGTGGGTTGTTCATTAAAAGCTGCAGCAGTATTTTTATTGTCTGTAATTGTGTTATTCATTGCACTAAAGAATGAATGAATTCATTAACAGGTCTGCATTGTGTAATATGTTCTAAAGTTGTTGCATTTTAGTAATATATTTTTGGAGCATCTTCTTTACAGCCTCCAGCAGCTGCAACGGGGATGACATTTGTCAGGTCTTCGAGTCGGCATTATTTTGAGTGATGATCAGAACCATCTGCTGTTCAGCATGACAGGTCTTCCATCATTGATGCGTCTCTAACTTGTATCTGCTCAGTCACCTAACCAGCATTGGGCAAATCAAAGATTCAAGACAGGACCATCGGGAAACCGTAAAGCTCAGAGTTGAAACTAGGGATGGAGCTGAGCTTGCCTCTGACAATTCAAGCCCCGCTGTGTGTAAAGCTGTGGAATGCTAAGAGTGAGGCTAGACTTTAACCAGCTCCATAAATTATAAAAAATTTTCAACCACTCCATAATTTAAAGAATGTCCAGTCAGTATTAGCACCTTCAAGATTCTGTTTTCAAACAAAGGTAAACCCAAGATGAAAGATATGTACTTTGGTACATTTGATTTCTGGAACAGAAAATAACAAAAATGAGAAATTTGGATTAGCATGTGTCAGTTTTATTTCTGCTTAATGCTGCTTCGGCCACCCTCGATAGTTCAAAAGAAGAAGAATCCTGGGATGACGCAAGTAAAACATTGATATTCAAGATGAATGAAGTTTTGGCCATTGATGCAAGTGCTAATTTAAAGGGGCAAAAAAGTCAGACTGAACTTAAAGTAAAACTCTGCAATGTACAAAGATTTTTTTTTCCTTTTGGATTTCAGGCATTTTTTTTTCATTCTTTTAGAACATTCACTATCTGTAAGTCAATGTTTCATAGTAGAACCAGTTTGTAACAATTTCTGGGGCCATACAGAAAAAGCATGGAGATTTCTGGGTTCTTCTGAATGATTAAGAAAACCAGCAGAGGGCATTAATTCATTGAATACTGCATATGCCTGAAAATTAATCCTGTTTTTCAGGGCATATAAAACAACCGATGGCTGACAATTCCTGGTGATTGCTAATGATGAATCCTCTTATTGTATATATGATGCACAAATCTGCCAAGTTCTCAACTCTCTTATGGGGGAATGCCAGTCATAGGGGAAATAAACAAGGCCACTATCTCCATAGAGATGGATGGATCTCCTACAATGATACTGCAGATTTAACCACGCCCCTACCTGGAAAATAAGGGAAGGATGGGATGTCTGGCAGTCGCTGGGGAAATAAACTATAAAATTGTCCTCTCCCTGGAAAGAGTGCACTTACCTGCAGGGTTACAGCACAATTCATCTGGAAACAATAGGTGCATATCAGCACCACTGGGTTGGAGGTTCCCAGAAATTATGCTAGTTGACTAGAGATCTGTGCTTTATGTGCTTCATCCTTTTTGACCTTATCAAACGGTACTGGTGGGCTGCATTTAGCCCGTGCTCCATAGTGCTACACAGAATGAAAAGAGATACTTACTCAAGCCTTTGGAACACCTAGGACTTGAATAAAAAGATGCAAATGCTTGCCTGGGACCTGTTACTTGTTTTTTTGTCCCGGAGTTCCTGTTTTTCTCCTTCTAGTGAGTTGGCTTATTACACACTTGGCCAGTACTAACAACTTTAGACTGATTGGCAGTCTCTGTCGTTGGTGAACTTCTGTGAGTGTATTTAAGAGGTGTGGATTTCCTTCAGGATCAATATTTGTGGAGCTCCATGACCACCTTTTCCTTTAGGTAAGTAGGATTTAGCAGAAGGGGTCATATACTGATATTTGCTCTGGTTTGCAAGTGTTATGATGCTAGCAGCAGCATTAGCATTAGCAAAGCAAGATGTGTTGATGACTGCTTTAGGAACAAGTGGTCATGATGCTGAGTGGTGTCACTCTCTGTGTTCATGATTCTGTGATGTCACACTTTGTCTTCGTGATGTGGAGTGGTGTCACTGACCATGTTCATGATGTTGAGTGGCGTTACTTTCTGTGTTTGTGATGTTGAGTATCATTATTCCCAGAATCTCACACTGTTCTGCCAAAGGTTGACATGCCATGAACATCACGACCCAGAAACTGTTGACTGCTACCATGTGGAGAGAGACACCATACAAGAGTTTGCATGTATGTGCCACCCAGAAATGGAATGAAGTGGGTTGAATGGGCTGCCTATCCCATTGGACAAGATTTGTATAACATGAACTCTCCTTGCAAAAGGGACATTTCAGCATATGTCATGGGACATAGTAGGAGTTTTGAAGGCAATGGCTTCACAAATCTTACATCAGGTCTTTGACATGATGTTGCAGCATATGGAGGTGTGTGTGTGTGTGTGTATATGTGTGTGTATATATATCTATATCTATCTATAAATATATATATATATATATATATATATATATATATATATATAGAGAGAGAGAGAGAGAGGAGAGAGAAAGAGAGTCTATAAAGACAGCAGAGGTGAGCACCAACAGTATGCAAGACTTCTGTGAAAAAGAATATTTTCCTGAGGTCTTGGTGCCTTTGTTTGCATCCCTTTTGCCATCAAGGCCCACCTTCTCCATGTGGAATCTGTTATATCAGCAAGAAGAACATCCACTCCGTCAACTGCCAGGAGATGTGTAATATTTAGGGTATTATATATAAAGTGTCTGCGTACCTAGTTCCCATGCTTTTCCACATCTGGTGCATGTGCAACTTCTACTAGCATTTCATGCAGAGTGACTTAGTCTGTAGGTGTAGACATTGCCAACTGCAGAGTCCAGGATATGCTGTTCCTATAGCATATAGGTAGCAGACCACTGATGGCCACTGTTGGGTGTTGTATGTGATGCAGAATATGCCTTAGAAAGTGTCTGATGACCCATCTCAAGTCCCCAGACTGTGGCAGAGATGGCATGCAAAAGTACAGTGCTGCAGACATAGTTCATCATCAAACTTGTGCTCAGATACTAAAGGTTCTCTTCCTCTTCCTGGATATATCTGGGGGCACACTGCAGTATGGCCTGTGACCTGTATTAAGATATTCATGGTCTGCATTACATTACACAAAATAGTAGTACTGTATGTTCACCAAATAAGTCTTCTAAAACAAAATAGTTTATTTCTACAGTAGTAATGCTACAGTGGAATATATATGTCTGTGTTTTGTTTACTGACTTGCCTGAGCAGGGCCAAAGACCCCAGTTACATTAGACCTGGGGGATCTGTATGTATTCAACTATATATATATATATATATATATATATATATATATATATATACATATATATATATATATATATATATATATGTATATGTATATGGGTCTACTTTGTTTCATTGAATTTCATTTCACTGAATTTCATTTCGCCTCAACCACTTAGCTGAAAACTCAAATTACTGAAAACTCATTTCAATGAACTGCAGTTAGTATATATGGCACTGTGTAGAGTACTGTACGGCAAGTAAAAGGGTATATACCCTTTTCCCCACTGTAGTGCGATCCTGGATTTAGTATATATAGTTAGGGGGGTGTGGGGGGGCACAGCCCCCCACTTAGTTTGAGTATATATTGTCCTCTGGAGAGAGTTAGTCATTGGTGTTGTAACTACGCATATCTACTGTGTAAAATGTATTGTTTTGAAGTTTTTGGTAAAATAGAATATAAAACAAACAAGGTAGGGGCTGTGACCCCCACACCTCCCTAACTATATATACTAACTCCAGGATTGCACTATAGTGGAGAAAAGGGCATATACCTTTTACTTGCCTTACAGTACTCTACACGGTGCCATATATACTAACTGCAGTTCAGTGAAATGAGATTCAGTGAAATGAGTTTTCAGCGATGTGGTCGGGGTGAAATGAAATTCATTGAAATGAGATTCAATGAAACAAAGTAGACCCATATACATGCATATATATATATATATATATATATATATATATATATATATATACATAGATAGGTGTGTGCGTGTGTGTACCATCTTTTATCAATGTGATCAAAAATTACTGGCTTTTTCACTATAAGTACAGTGGGAATCGGGGCATATACACTTTTACCACTGTAGTAGAGTACAACATTGGAGATGGCATATATAATTAGCAGGAGGTGTGGAGGTGCAGGTTGGCTTGCCCCCCCATCACAAAAAATCTGTTTTTAACATTTTTTCAGTTCATTGTGGATCAATTATTTTTTTCAGATATTTGCTTTCGATTATTTTCGCATTAGGGAGTTGAAGGAGCTCCTATTTGTATGTGTGTTTGTGTGTGCCTCTGCCTGTCTGTGTGCACATACACATACATATATACAGATATATACCAAATGGCTCTTCACTAGTGTACTAGTGTACCGTGTATGCATACATAGAAAATAAATGAGTACCACCTCATTCTTGTGGGCTATCCCTAACCCTGCTATTATCCATGTCTATCCCTAACCCTGCTATTATCCATGTCTATCCCTAACCCTGCTATTATCCATGTCTATCCCTAACCCTGCTATTATCCATGTCTATCCCTAACCCTGCTATTATCCATGTCTATCCCTAACCCTGCTATTATCCATGTCTATCCCTAACCCTGCTATTATCCATGTCCTCACCCTACACATTAAGTCAAAGGGTATTTAGTACCTACAGTACCTCTAAACTAGGCACACACTCACCAGTACCAAAGCATACCAACACATCTATCCCCTTCCCTAGCCGTTACTCTAACCCTAAGCTACATACACTAATAGGCATGTGTGCACACGCACACACATGCACACAACAGTATCCAAGCAGACCAAAACATCTGTCCCTTTCCCTAGCTCTTATTCTAACCGTAAGCTGCAAACACTAGCATGCATGCACACACACACTCACACACACACACAACTCCAAGGGCAAAGCTTTGATAACAATCAGATGTTTTGGCATTACTACCCACTCTCACTTACCTAACAGTCAACATTGTAAACTTTAACTAGTCCTGCACATGACAAAGGATGCATTTGTACATTTCGGAACCGAAAAATTCTTCAACCAATCGAAAGTTCAACCAAACACACACACACACACACACACACACAAATATATATATATATATTTGGGGACAAAACAGTAATCCTAAAATATTGCTGGTGTTAAAAATCTGTAAACCACAAAAATGCTTATGTCAGTGGGATATTAAGTTTTTTCTTTTTCACTTGCAGAGGGCATATATTATGTTGATGTGTTTTTCAGTTAACACTCAATTTTTCTTAATTAATTTTGACAGTGTGACCTGGCAAGCCAATAACTTCCATGGTTCTTCCCTAAATGTTTTTCCTTAAAATGACTTTAAGATAAGCTGGGTCAGGGGGGAAATAGCCCATGAAGAAAGGATTTAAGGGTAAAATGATCTGTGAATGGGGATTTTAAAAGTGTCTTACAAAAATACATCTGCAGCCATCTGGTCACGTGGACAGTATGATTATTGGACTATTATTAGACTGATGTATACAAGATATGTAATTATGGCAGTTGTTTCATTTCTTAAAAAGAATTAATTTTTGATGAGAGCTTCATCATTAGCTTTTAGGGCAGGATGCCTTCTTTCAGAGGAGATAAATCTTTCTGCCTTGCAGTTGTCTACAGTGGGTTTGTGATTGTAAATGACAAGTTGCATGAACTGCTAAACTGAGCTTGATTTCTCATTTGTTTCACTTTGTTGTACATCAGAGCTGTTCTGTCTGTATCTGAAGCAACTTTGATGTAAAGTAATTAAGATCACACCAGTGGAAGGAAAATGTGAGTGCAAAGCTGAGGTGGATTGTTTCTTGCTGACTGAATTATTTTTAATATTTTATCTTGGTATTTTTTTTAGATGTTGCTGTAGTAAGTGGAGTGTGTAAGGACTGTTTCTAGACTGCATGTACATTTCCCAAAAGTCATAATAGGGGTCTGAAGAGTTTTGCAAGGTCAGATCTTCATTCAGATTCCATGATTATGAATCATAAAAATTCCAAGATATTGCCTCTTGAAGGCAAATAGCAGAAAAAAAGTCTTTGATTGTAGTGCTTTCTTTTTTTCTGGAAATATATATATATGTGCACTTTATAGCTTTTATCTGACATTCGCTCTTCAATCATTCTGACATTCTTTCACAAAAATATATCTGCAGTTTGTAAGGCAGTCTAACAGTATAAAGACAAGATGTGCATCCACTGTTGATGACCAAGGTCTGTGAACAGGCCTGGGTGTCAGTAGACCCACTTCAGGAAAGTTAAGTTGAAACCCTGAACAGCTCTGCATATCCTCTGAAGGAAAGAAGAGGGAGGGGGCTATGCATTTAGGCTAATGATGATACTGGGCGGTAGCTGGGGATCATTGTGGAATGGGGCAAGGCTGGCCTACCTGTAAGCCCAGCTGTCATTGAGCTGGGACAGGGGTGGAATTGATTCCCCAGTTGATATAAGGTGGTCACCATTGCTCTGACTTGAATTTGGCAACTGCTCATAGGATCCCACTAGTCCATCACTGTATAAAAAATTTGACATGGGTGGTTGCTTAATGGCTCCCCCCTTGTGTATTTCTTTATTTATTTGTCTGCCTTTGTTTAATGTCTCACTGGGTAATACCCATTTTCATCAGAGGCCTGGGAAGAAAAGCTCCAATTGCTTACACTGCATTATACTTAGTTCCAGTTAAACACACAGTAGTTTTGTTTCTGTTTACATTTGTACACATAGTAGTTACATTTGTACATACTAAGATTTTACTGAGGTAGAAGTTACTAAAGAGAAAGCCCGCATGCAACTTACTGGATTGTACAGGCATCAGTTATGTATAAAATTGTTTTGCAATTTCAGTGAGAGGTTGAGAGTATTCTGTTTAAGGAGAGTATTGTACATTGAACACAAAGTCTTAACCTTGTGATGAGCATGTGCAGGACCAGGACTGGTTAAGATGTTGTTTAAGCAGTGGTTTAAAACTAGTGAGTTTGGCAGAGAGTTTTATTTATGTGGGGATACTATTCTAGAGCTGAACACCATATTGGGAGTACAGCGAGTCTACTGCAACATTGTTTGACTTATTTGTGAGTAGTAAGAATTTATTTTATTTTTACATTTGTTAACCGGGTTAGTCCAACTGGGCCCAGAGAGTCCTTTTTCAATAGACACCCGAGGAGAAAAGCTCCAGGAAAGTAATTAAAAAAAATAAGAAAAAATAAACCTAACAATTCAAGTTGTAAGATACTTCGTACAAAAACAGAGAGAAGTATACAATACGAATATATACAAGGCAAAAATACAGAATTTTGAGAATGCAGTAGCAAAATGTTTGAGAAATTTTCTTAGCATTAAGTTATTTATAAGGAATGTAACAATGCCTAAAATAAAAAAAAATCAGCACTATCAATTTGTTACTAGAACAGAGGTCCCTTGCTGGACAGTAGGGCAGTAATAAGTTTTGTAGTGCAGGGCATTTTTCTGGATGATAAATGAGTTTGTGTGCTGTAGTTACTTGTGAATATGCTAGGTAGTTGTGCAGTTCAAGCCAGTTTAACTGGTTTAAGCTATAAAAGTGGTGGGACCTATGGGAGATTGGTGGCAAATTTAACCATTTTATCATAGCAGGAGGCAAGGTTGTTTCTTTGAGTATTATTTATGTTTGTTAGGATAGGAGTGGCATATAACAGAGCTGGCCAGAGTTTTTCTTGCAGTATCTGTAAGGAATCCATTGATCCTATAAAGGAAGCCTAGTTTCTGGTGTGTAGATTTAATGGTGTACAATATATGCTGGTCATATTTGAGATTGTCATCTATTATAATGCCAGTATTATTTGCTGACTTTATGGTAAAAGATTGCTTTTGATTTTGAAAAATTTTTGAGTTTAAAAACATTAACTTAGTTTTTTTGGGATTGAGTAGGAGTTTTGATTCTTTGAGCCAGGTTTCTACAGAGGAGAAAGATTTGTGGGTACTGTGTTGAAGCTTATTTATTGTTGAGGCCACACATATTAGTGTTGAGTCATCTGCATATTAAACTAAACTAGTATGGTGAGTGGAGGCATGGAGGTTATTAATAAATATATTAAATAGGAGAGGAGCCAGGATAGAGCCCTGAGAGACACCTGTAGTAACTATCTGAAAGGATGAGTAGGTTCGTTGCCATTTAATGGCTTGTTTCCTTCCAGATAGGTAACTAAGGAACCACAACAAAGAGTATTGTGAAAGTACTGCTGAGGTGAGTTAAATGAGCAGTTGCAGGTGTGAGACCGTCTCAAATGCCTTCGACAAGTCTAAGAACATGGTGGAGACAAGCAGACCATCGTTTCTATGCTGGGTTATTATACTGGTCAAATGTGGTAGAGCAGTAGTGGTGCTCTGCTGGGACCTAAAGCCATGTTGTGTTTCTGAAAGCAGATTATATATATATATATATATATATATATATATATATAGAGAGAGAGAGAGAGAGAGATATGGATAGATGTGAGACAGCTGACATCAGCCATTTTACCCACAGTTATTACTGTTCAGTTTTAGACATTTCTGTACTGATCTTGTAACCCATGAATACTATCTATTATGCAATGAAAGGAGATAAATACTGGGTGAGTTATGTAGTTAAAATATTTTATCGTTTTGCCTTCATTCTTGGCCAACAACGTAAGACTGGATTACTTTGTAAGTACGGCAGATATAAAGCTGGGATCTTGCTACCCCTACTTGTATGTCATGTGACTCTTTGCAGAGGTTCATAGATTTCATTGGCAAGATTATAGTCTTCCAGGCCCTTGATTGTCATAAACTGAAGTTAAAAACAAACAAAACAAAGCATTAAGTTCCCATGTATAGATCAATATTCCTTTTTAAGAAACTTAGTAACTGATGTTTTCTTATTGTATGAGGAAGGTTATTGCTTAATATTGGATTGAGTTGTGCAAAGTTTCAGTTTCTCTCCATTTTACTAACAGTAGTTCTTTCTCTTATCTGATGTTAGCTCCCCCAGCATTCCAGGTATAGAAATTCAAACAGAATTAGATCAGATATTGCCATATAGACCAGGCAAGAGGCTGTATGAAACCTGCAAGAAACAAGAGTGTTCATAGGTAGGTACTAGGCTATCTGCCCGAAGGCATTTATAAGCCTAGCTGGAATGTGTTGGCTTTCACCGTCCCCTTAGATTAGTTTCCTGTGCCTCTGTCCAGCAGAGCCATTGAAGTGATCCCTGGGGTAAACTTTCTGTTTCCCATCCACTCGTCAAGGTTTCTCTTGAAGAGGGTTAGTGAAGAGCTCTTCCTAATGTAGATTGGAATTTTGTTCCAGGGCATGGGAAGTCTCTGGGACATGAATCTATCCCCCCAGCACCTCCTATTTATTGTTGTGGTGAGGTTTAGATCCCTGGAGCATGTGGCTCTTGGGGATATGGATTTCTTTAGGTGGAGCATGTCCATCAATTCTGGGTTGGACATGGCCTTGTATGTCAGGCAGAGATCACCTCTGAGTAGGTGGTATGCAACCGAGTACAGCTGGAGTTTCTTCAGTTGAGCTGCATAGGGCATCTGCTTGAGGCCAGTGATCCTCTTGGTGAGGTACTTCTGTGGTCTTTCCAGCTGTTGCAGGTGTTTTGTAAGGTACATCCCAAATGGGGCATTTTACTCTATGATGGGTCTGATGAGTGATGCGTAGAGGGGCCCAACGACCTCTTTCGATCTGGATGCAAACCCTTTTGTGATTAGGTGGGCCACATAGAAGAATTTTCTAACCATTTTGGCAATGTGATTATCAAAGGAGAGGTTACTATCTACTTGGGTCCCCAGATCCCTTATTACAGCTTCCTTATTTTGGGGGCTACCACCTATGTGGTAGTTTGTGGGTACGTTGTTTTTTCCAAAGGGGATGACTATGCATTTTTTGGCATTTAGCTTGAGGCCATGGTTTTGACACTCAGTGAGACCCTTTTGGAGGATCTCTGTGTCAGCCGGAGAGTCAATTATAGCCCCTAGTTTGCAGTCGTCTGCGAACTTGGTCAGCCATAGTCCTCCTGTGCTTGCCTGTACCTCTGAGAAGTATATGCCGAACAGAAGGGGTCCTAGGACTGAGCCCTGGGTAATGCCACTTTTAACCGGTTTAGAGTCAGACCTAGCTCCCACAACTCTTACCGTGTGGGTTCTGTCTGTGAGCCAGTTGGAAACCCATCTCGTGATGTAGGGGTTTATGTTCAGGCTGGTGAGCTTGTCTATAATACCTGAGTGGGGAATGGTGTCGAAGGCCTTTGCGAGGTCTAGGTAGGCTGTGTGGACCACCTTTCCCTCATCTATAGCCCTGGTAACTGTCTCAAAGAAGTCCACCAGTTTTAGGAGTATAATGACACTACCTGAAGCCTTTCTGAATAATTCAACTTTCCAGCCTTATGATTTTTCTTTTAAGGACTTATTGTATCTTTTTCAATTTTCTTCTGGTGAATTGTTTGAATTTCATAATATGCATTGTGATGTTCAGTAATGCGTCATAGTTGTGAGGTATAAACTGATAGAGTTAGCTCCCTGAAATAGCCAGACATGCCATTTAGAATAAGATGAATCACAGAATATTACTTTGACTTTGTTAAATGCATATCGGTCAGAGTCTAAATGTTCTACCATTGTCTCTAGATTTTTAATGATGTATATTTTTTTTATGATTTGACCTTTTATGTTATAATCACAGTTGCCTATCTGCCCCTGCAGTCTGCTCTCATGCATGGCCATATCTATTTTTGAATTAGACATATTAAAAGAATGGCTTTGTTGTGGCATCTCATTTTCTTAAAATCATAGGAAAATAATTTACATTATTTAACAGCAAGTCATACCATTAAGCAGGGTGCATCTTTTTTTTGTAATCACTTATTCATATCAAAAAGACAATTTTTTAAGGTTTTAACAATAAACAAAAAGCATCCAGTATGACCCAAAAAGTGAATTTATTGAGCACTTTTATTTACTTCTCAAACAGACTTTATCAGAGTAAACTAGTGCTCTTGCTTTTTTAGGCTTCTAATTAGAATCTTGGCACTCAAAATGCAGAGTGCTGAAAAGCTGAAAAAAAAAGACCGAAAATTTGAAGAAGGCTGAATCTCAAAAATCTCTCTTCTCCTTAAAACCTCTTTTTGCCCTGGGGCGAGCTTCCCTGCACCCCCCAAACATATATATATATATATATATATATATATATATATATATATATATATATATATAAGGCTGAATCTCAAAAATCTCTCTTCTCCTTAAAACTTCTTTTTGCCATGGGGCGAGCTTCCCTGCAGCCCCCCCAAACACACACACACACACATATATATATATATATATATATATATATATATATATATATATATATATATATATATATGAGGTCTGAGATCACCATACCTCTGAGAAAAGGGAATATTTTGAGAAATGGCATCTTGGAATTGGTATATACAAGTCCTATCTTTCAGCTGTTCAGTCTCCGCATTTCGTGAGTTGCTCTAGCGAGTCCTGACATTTCAAATTACCATCTTTTACGTCAGATATCTGTTTGTTTAAACTGTTTTAGTGAGACAACTAATTTATTTTGAATTCTGTTTGAAAAATAGGTGAAAGTGCTGAATAAGTTCACTTTTTGTGGTCATATTGGATACTTTTGTTTATTGTTGAGTTGGCTTAGCATCATCATGAACCTTGAGTGATTTTAGTTTGTTGTAATTTCTCAAAAGTCCCGAGAACACATGGGGTTGCAGCTGAGTACCTGATACTACATTTTGTTAACTGGGACATCCTTACATCCTCATCATGTTGAGAACATGCTTGTGAGGTACACAGAAACCAGTCTTTGTTTTTATGAATGGTCAGAAGCCCCAGTGTTTTCTTTTGTATTTTTCAAAAAGTGCCATGGGAGGAGGTAAAACAGTAAATTTTCTGCCAGATTGTTAATTTAACCAGCAGTTCAGCAGTTAGCATTGTTTGCAAATTGATTACCAATTAATCATTTAAGTAAATTAAGGCTTGCCTGTATAATAATGGTGTTTATATATCCTTCTCGAATGTCCTCAATGAGCCAGGATATTGGCAGCTGTTTTTGCTGCAGTTTTGTACTTTTAAAAGTGTTAGTAGGCCTGATATGTAGACAGTCAATGTTATCTATAAATAAGAATATTTAAAGCAGCAAACAGTTGTATGATGGAATTTCAAAGTAAGTTAAAGTGCAATTTATAAACTTGACATAACTTATATTAAACTCTAGGGACAGTATATTAAGTGCACCGTTGTAAATCGTGCTGGTGTGTCCTTAACTGCTTCACTTGTTAGTCTTAATGATGAATGATAAATAAATTGTTCCAGACTTGACAACAAATGAATTAAAACTCAGACAATAATCAGTAATAGCAAAACAGATGGCAGAAGATACATTTCCCCCTTGGGAAAAAATATACTATTTGCACTGCCAGTTTGCAGCATTGATCATTAATGCAGTGTGGGTCACATTTTTGATTTACACAAAGATGTTCTTCATGAAACCAGCATGTATCCAACAGAAATGTATACTAGTCTGATGTTAACCAAATAATACAGCTAAGACTTGTCACTGCTCTTCAACAAAGAAGAGGCAGCCAACTAAGACAGCAATTTAATAAACTACTTTTGAAAGAGGAATACAGAGAGCCATATACCAGGCCTCCCAGCCATCAGTGCAGTGTTGCCAGTATACAGTGCCATATCACTATTCATACTTTTTTAAGCAATCAGCATTGAAAGTGGTGACTGGGTATAAACATTGATCCAGACACAGTACGAAATTTGCATTTTTGGGAGGGTTAACAATTTCTGTGTGGGGAGATTTGCCCCACTTCCCAAATATACTTCTGAATTAATTCTGCAATGCAGAGTCACTGAGCCTTTTGCTGAAAAAGTTAACTAGCTCATATTTTCTCTTTCAGTCGTCTGACCTATTTCACATTTTGAACGAGATCTCTTTTACCGTGCTGACTGCTTATAAATATCAGGTAAGATATTAATTGCTACCAGGGTACAACGGTATATAGTAAGTTGCCTTGAGACATCTCAATAGACGTCAATCCATCCACAGCAGTACAGCAAACATATTTAGCAAGATACTCTTCTGCTTAATTTGTTGAGATCAAAGAAAAGTTACTTTCACCTCCTTTCTATATTATGTTTGTGTCAAAAGCCCTAGCAAGATCCAGGAAGAATGCACCTAAAGCAAACCGAACTTCAGAGCCTTACAGGCTTCAAAAGAAATCACACAGTTCAAAACCATATTTTCCATAGTACAGCCTTAAATATATTCCATCTCTAATAGCCATATGTTATTAGAAAAAACATACCTTTGACTTTATGGATCTTTGCTGACAAAGTGAAGTTTTTACTCTTTAAAGCCTTATCCAGATTTGGCAGTTTTCCTTCCACGGAACAAGTATATTTTACTTTCATGGCTACAGGCACCATCTCGAGATGGATTTCCGCTCAGGAAAATAAAATCGGTCACTGTCTCTACTTCTTTCTCACCTGTCATATTTACACAAAATTGAGAGAGTAAGACCACCTAGTTTTCATTTTGTAAATGTTGAGAAACAAATCAGCTTTGGTACTTCCTGTTTTCACCTTTGACAACAGAATCTTCAGTACTTCACCACTTTCAGCCATCTGAGTGATATCATCAACATATTTGAGGTTTTTAGTATTTTCCCAATGGTTTTGACAATATACAGTCTTGTTGCACTCTAATCTTGAATCAGTCAGTTGTTCCATATTTGGTACTACCTGTGGCTTCTTGTTCTGCACAGAAAATTTTCAGGTGGTAAATTAGATCACCTAGTATCCCCATTTTGTTAAAAACTTGAAACAGTTTGTTCTGACCGACATAGTCAAGGGCTTTAGAGTGGATAGTAAAGTATAAGAAAAGATTTTCTGGAACTCTCTTGTTTTTTATATTACCCGGTAGATGTTGGCAATTTCATCTCTGATGCCTCTGCTTCGTCTAAAACCAGCTTATATCTTTGGCTATTCCTAAAACATATATTGCCAGATTCTAACTTGCAGAATCGTTAGTATTATTTTGGCAGCATGTGAAACAACTATGATTTTTTACAATTTGTGTTCTCTTTATCATTGTCCTTTTTTGGGGATTGGAATATAAATTGACCTTTTCTGATCCAGTAGCAACTATTGTTTTCTAAATTTGCTGGAAAATTCCAAGTGACAACAGCAACACCATCATTTTGAATGATTTTAAACAATTTATCTGGAATTCCATTACTGCAGCCCTGTAATTAACAAGGCTTTTTAAGACCCATTTAACTTTACTTTCCAGGATGTCTGATTTTAAATCAGAGGACATACCATTATACGGATCTGTGATGGTAGGATGTTTCCTCTATGGTTCTTATTTGTGCTACCTTGTCTTAATATCTTCTGCTTGGTCTCAACCATCTTTGTCTTTTATCATGCTCATTTTGACTGTTGATTGGATCTGCAGTGCCATATATGGTACTACCAGTGGTTACATTTCCCTTGCAGTGATTGGATCTACATTGCTATAGGTGGTACTACCAGTGGTGTTACACTTCCCTTGCAGTGATTGGATCTGCAGTACCATAGGTGATTCTACCAGTGGTGTTGTATTTCTCTTGCAGGGATTGGATCTGCAGTACCATAGATGGTACTACCAGCAGTGTTGTATTGTCCTTGCAATGACTGGATTAGCAGTACCATATCTGGTACTACCAGTGGTTACACTTTCCTTACAGTGATTGGCTCTGCAGTACCATATCTGGTACTACCAGTGGTTACACTTTCCTTACAGTGACTGGCTCTGCAGTACCATATCTGGTACTACCAGTGGTTACACTTTCCTTACAGTGACTGGCTCTGCAGTACCATATCTGGTACTACCAGTGGTTACATTTTCCTTGCAGTGGCTGGATCTGCGATACCATATCTGGTACTACCAGTGGTTACATTTTCCTTACAGTGACTGGATCTGCAGGACCATATCGGGCACTACCAATGGTTAAATTTTCCTTGCAGTGACTGGATCTGCAGGACCATAAGTGGTACTACCAGTGGTTACATTTTCCTTGCAGTGACTGGATCTGCAGTACTGAACTTGATTCTTAGGAATGAATTTCTTCAGTGAGCTGTGCAGAGGGAGGTGATGTTTTAGACCCTATACATTCTGGACCCCACAGCCTTTTTTACAGCCTTCCACATTGATTTTTCATGTGCAAGTCATATCACATAATTACCCAAGGTGTTGTGCATTGCATGGCTATTACTTCACAACCAGTGATTGTATTTTATGTTCCTTTGGGTTACTGCCTCTCAATTCCAATGTACATGAGAAAATTTGTGTAATTTATTAACCTCTTTTGGGTATGGTTGGTTGGTACAATGGCAGAGTGGTAAAGTCTTTTGTTACACAACTTCAGGCTTGGGGAATCGATCTTGACCTCCTTTGTATATATTTTCTCCAGTTTCCTTTTTTTTCTGTAAACCATCCCATTTGAATGCTACTCAAAGCTACCCCTATTTATTACATTTACTTTTTGGCCTCAGTTGTGAATAAAGGCATCCACAGCCCCTCTGGGTGGTTTAGAAGGATGAAGCCCTGACTATGGCCTAGGTAATCTGATTTTGATTAGGGACTTGGACAACTGACAAAGTGGCAGTGAAGGGTAGGTGTGCCTATCCTAATGGGAGGGTCATGGTTGTAAAGGTGGATCACTACTGAAGCCCTAAAGGAAGCCAGGACTTAACAAAATTGATGGGGTGGGTGCTAAGGATGCTAATGAGGTAAGCTAGAGCCCAGGGTGGACATGTCCATACAAGATATTCCTCATAGCCTGCTCAACTCCCACTTATTCTTACCCCCACTAGAGGTAGCAACATCCTTGACCTGGTCATTACTATAATGGGCGACCGTTGCTCTACACCAATAGTCAACTCCTCCCTGTTTAGATCCGACCACATCCCTCCCACCCCCAAAAAGGTAACCACTATGAAAAACTTCTCCAAAGCTAATTTTGGGCTCCTAAAAACAGAGGTGGCTAACTTCACAGCACCCATGCAAATGGAGAATAGTTGCATGACTGCCGAATCATACACCAATGCACTGTATGAACAAGTACATAAATGCATGGATCTCGCCATACTCAATAGAACCAAGACGCTCTCCTCCAAAAAAAGGAAGTCAATCTGGTGGTCCCCTGCCATAAACAAACTCTACAACAGAAGGAGGAAACTGATGCAGAATAAGGTGAAGTCCCAAGACTGGAAAAACTTCATTATCAGCCTTAACAAAAAGTTGAGAGCTCTGATCAAATCCTCTAAAGCTAGCTATGAAAACAGAATTGCAGCAGATAGTAAAGACAACCACAAGGCCTTCTATAGTTATGTAAAGAATCTCCACAGCAATGCCCAGATTTGCTCTGAGCTACTGCACGATGGTACCTCCTATACCAAGCCAACAGATATTGCCAATATACTGACTGACATTCAGTGTCAACTTTACCCCCCCAAGGACCAATCATAATACCAGTAGATTGTCAGGCACCCAATATTACTGCTGCACAGGTTAAAACAGCACTGTCCAAGGCCAAGAATACAGCTTCAGTGGGACCTGACAATATCCCTGGCTGTGTTCTACATGAACTACAGAGTGAACTGGCACCTCACCTGTGCGTCCTGTTCAATCACAGCCTCAGGCTTTGTCCCCACTGAATGGCGCACTGCTACAGTCATCCCTCTCCACAAAGGAGGACGACTGGGAACTATCGCCCCATTAGCCTGACGAGACTGATATACAAAGCTATGGAATGCATCATCATGGACCTAATAAACAAGGATATAGGGAATCTCCAGACTCTGGATCCCACACAGTTTGGTTTTGTGAAGGGTAGATCATGCCTGCTCAACTTGATCAACTTCTTTGAGTCAGTCACCAGAGCTGTGGATGAAGGCAAGGTGGTTCATACAGCCTACCTTGATCTGGCCAAGGCCTTTGATACCATTCCCAACTCAGGAATCATCAAAAAACTCACTAAGCTAGGCATCAACCCCTATATCACTATGTGGGTTTGCAATGTGGCTTACTGATAGAACCCACAATGTGAAAGTAGCTGACTCCAAGTCAGACTGCTGACCAGTCTTGAGTGGAGTCCTACAGGGATCGGTCCTGGGTCCTCTCCTGTTTGGTATCTACTTCTCAGATGTCCAGGCCAACACAAAGGGACTCTGGCTGACAAAGTCTGCAGACGATTGCAAGTTGGGAGTCATTATTAACCCCCCAAGTGATGTTGACATGCTACAGAAAGGCACTACAAAAACAGGGGAGCCAGCAGACTGTAGTATCCAATATTTATTAAATTAAATAGCTGAACAGCATAATAAAAATAAAAGGAAACAAAAACAGACCGGTTTCGGCTATAGGAAGTACATAGCTTCCGTCAGTGCAATAAAAAACAGTGATACCATTGCCTCCTTTTATAATACAACCTGTAAATGAGGCTTCGGCTGATTGGTCCATCATAGATCCTAATTAAAGATACTCATTAAGCCCTGGTGGGAATAAGCCTTCCAACTTAATAATCCATTTCTTTTCTTTGTTATTCAGGATTTGGTGCCATCCCACTTTATTCGTCCTGTTACCAATAATTCTATCAATCACAGTGAAACTAAAAAATGCATTCCTGTGTACCAGAGAGTGTTTATATCGTGCATTAGTGATTTTCTTAATTCTCATATCACTATAATGTTCCGATATTCTCAATTTGAGTGGTCTGGAAGTTTGTCCTACATAAAACGCAGAACAGGTACATGTGACCAGGTAGATCACCCAATCTGTACTGCAGTTAGCAAAAAATGAGATATCAAAAACATGGCCAGTGTTTTTGCTAGTAAACTGTTTCGACTTCATAACTTTTCCACAATGGGTACAGTGGCCACAAGGGAAACAGCCTATGAGTAAATCACCCATCCGAGTGGTTTGTGTGGGATCCTCCTTGGTTCTAGACCCATGTTTAAAGTGACTAAAGTGTGATCCTAAATTCTTTGCCTCTTCTGAAGGAGAAATAACATCTCTCCTGAAGGCAATCTGAAAGTTTGGTATCTGCTAGGAGAATATTCTATTGCCTTCAGACACTATTTACTTAGTACATCAGTGTTTCTACCATTGGTGGTAACTAAACGAATGATAGATTCATTATCCGGTTCCTTCTCCCTGTATCTCAAAAGATTTTTCCTGTCAGGTGTAAACACCCAATTCCTGGTATGGTAGATGTTCCCCATTTTATAACCCTTGATCTTGAACGTGGTAGTTAAATCCTCCTTGTATTGTTCATAAGTAGCATTGTGTGAACATATACGCTTCATCGCAGGAACTGTGATTTGGGAATGTTCCTGCATATGTGTGGTGGATGAAAGCTGGAAGCATGAAGAAGGGAGTTGTATTGAGGATATTTGTGGTAAACCTCAGATGCCAGGGTGTGGTCCCTATTCCTAGTGATTAGGATATCCAAAAAGGTAATGGTATTGGTGTTGTAATTGGCTGTAAATTGTATACCCCATTTGTTTTCGTTGAGGTATCCCACAAACTCCATAAGGTATTCTGAATCGGATCTCCATACTAGCCAGCAGTCGTCTAGGTATCTTTTCCAGATGTCAGGCTCATCTAGGTATATGTTATGTGTATTATCATAGATGAGTTGTTCCTCTAAGTGGGCCATAAAGAGATCAGCATATATTGGGGCAAAAGATGCCCCCATAACCGTACCCTGAACTTGCAAATAGCATTTATTTTGATAATAGACTACGTTCTTGGTTAGAATGTGTTCCGCAAGGCAAATCAAAAAGGTGTTGAACTCTGGTTGGTACATTTCAGACTTGTAAAGCCAATATTCCAATGCTTCCAAATCCGCCCATTGAGGAATTTTACTATATAGTGCAGAGACATCCAGAGTTCATAGTAGCAAACCTGGTTCCAACTGCAACTCAGAGATAACCTGAAGGAATTCTGTGGTGTCTTGAATTTGGGACTGAACTCATTTCAATAGTGGTTTTAGATATTTCATTAGGAATTGTGAGAGTGGTTCTGTAATGGAACCCCTGCCTGAAACAATGGGTCTACCAGGTGGGTAGTGAAGATCCTTATGTATTTTGGGAAGGAAGTAGCTATACTGGCTCATAGGGTCAGACACTGTTAGATGGTAAAGAGTGGTGTCAGTAATACTTTCCTCACTCTTGGCAGACAGCAAAAAGTTGTCAATTTGTTTTTTAAAACTAAATGTTGGATCTAATGGCATACATGTGTAGTAGCGACCATCACTTCGCTGTCTGTCAGCTTCCATGTTGTATTGAGTCCAGTCCATAACCACCGCTACAGAAAGGGCTCACTGAGACCAATAACTGGTGTCAGAACTATGGCCTTAAGCTCAATGCCAAAAAATGTGTTGTCATCCCCTTTGGGAAAAACCCAGTTCCCATGGATTACCACATCAATGGTACTCCACTGAACACAGAAGGCATTATAAGAGATCTGGGAACACAGGATGACAGCAACCTCTCTTTTGACCACCACATTGCCACTGTGGTCAGAATGTCCTTCTATGCGGCACATCTCATTACTAAGGGTTTTGCATCTAGGAAGAAAGAGGTCATTGTCTCCCTCTACTCTTCCTTCATTAGGCCAGTCATCGAGTACAGTGCCTTATTTGGCATGTACCTCACTAGACACCTTCAACAATTGAAGAGGCCGCAAAAGTACCTCACAAAGAGGATCCTAGGCCTTAAACAGTTGTCCTATATGGACTGACTCAAAAAAACTCCAACTATTCTCTGTCTCATATTGCGTACTTAGAGGTGATCTTTGCTTGACTTATAAAGCCATGTCTGACCCAGCTCTGTTAGAAATGCTACATCTAAAGAACTCCCAATCCTTCCACACTACATGCTCCAGAGACCTTAAACTCATTACCGCAATCAACAGAACGTGCTGGAGGGACAGGTTCATAACCCAGAGACTGCCCATGCTATGGAATAGACTTCCCATACATGTCAAACAGAGTACCTCACTGGCTCTCTTCAAGAGAAATCTTGATGAGTGGATGTGAAATAGAAAATTCACTCTGGAGATCACTCCAGTGGCTCTACTCGACAGAGGAACTGGTTACTAAGGTCGGGTGGCACGATGTCAGGGTAATCCTATGGGCTAGGCTTGTACAGGCTCCAGGGCCATTAGCCTAGTAAACACCAATGAACCTATGAACTTTGTTGTACAACATCACCACTTATTTGGGATACGGCCTGGGAAAAATCCCTTATGTATAGGTCAGCATATGTGAATGCAGCCAAATGCTAGCTCTGCTCCTTGTCTTTCCTTCCCTTTCCAAATATGCTAAAGACTAAGGTGGTTGCAACTCCCTGAGATAATAGCGGTGCATCTAAATAGAACAGGAGAAGTGCCACACAGCTAATGGCCAGCTGGAGGCATGCCAAGAAAAAAGTCTTGCAATAAAATAAATACTTGATCTATTTGTCTCTACGCGTGCGCGCACACACACACACACACACACACACACACACACACACACACGCATGTGTGCATATATATTGTTACCACACACACGCATGTGTGCATACATATTGTTACCAGCAGCCAGCAAAAGAGGTCTATAGATCTTACCTTGAGTGTTTTTGCTAGAAGAGAAGGAATTTTGTGGCCAGTGAAATTAGTTCTTTATGTGACCAGTATTGTTTAGAAGCTTCTATACCCTCACTTATAGAAGGCCATTTATATTGACCTGACTCTTCCTGTCATAAGACTGAAGGCTGTACCATGACAACTGGCTAATGGTTGCAGTAATGCACAAATTATCAGATATGTATGAAAATGCAGTGTGATATGCATGTGCCAAATGCATATGCAATCTCTGTTGTGCCCTGTAGCTAAACAGTGGTGAACTAAGACCTTTGCAAAACAAAGTACACACTGAAGGAATTAAAGGAAGTGCTAGAGAGGAAGTTGACAGATTATTTCTTGTTTCAAGAATGTGCTAGCCTTTGGTCTGTTTTGACTCCCTTCTTGCATCCATTTTATAATCCATTTGTCCTGAAGAGGGTCACAGAGATAACAGGCTGTGCTAGGTTGATCAGACTTCCTTTTCTTCAGCTACAGGATTCAGCTCATTCTGTAGGATCCCCAGGTGCTCTTTGGCAAGGTGAGAGATACAGTTCTGATGTATCATAGCTCTCCTGTGGGTCCTACTGTCAGTGGGCCATGTCGATATACCTTCTGCAGAAGACACCTGAGAACATTCACACTAGTTGTTCAGACCAACTCAAATGATTTCTTTCAGCTTGGTGAAACAAGAGCTTTCTTCTGAGATCCTTGTGGACTGTTGTTCTCCTTTCACTATCCTTAAGAAGGATCCCAGCTACCTTGAGAAGGAACCTCATTTCTGCTTACTGTATTTGTTGTCTCATCCTTTCCTGAAATTGTGACCATAGCTAAGGATGGGGACATAGACCAGACTGTAAATTGAGAAAGTCATCTTATGAGTTAGTTTTCATTTCATCACCACAGTCTAGTACAATGCCTGTATTACTGCTGCCACAGAGTTCACCCACTGGTCAGTCTCCTGATCTTTGTGCCTTCATTATGGATCACGATCCCAAGATACTTACATTCCTCTACTTAAAAGATAAGCTCCTTGTGAACTACACAAGCCAGTTCTGTCCATTACAATGAGGGGCTGTGTCCCCAGATTTAGAGGGGCTGTGTCCCCAGATTTAGAAGTGCTGATTTTCATTTCACAAAATGCAATCTTACTCACTTGTGACTGAGAGTTCAGTATCATCTATAGACAGTAAGGCTGGCAACCTTCATGTCTCAGAATGAAATGCTTTCCAGATCCTTGAAGTGCCTTAATATCTTTCCATGGAAGTGGAGAAAAAGAGGAGTGATAAGACAAGTCCATATAAAGTACTCTGTCCACACTGAACATACTCATCCTGACACAAAGAATGAAGACACAAATCTTTTTCCTCAAATACTGAGACTGAATGGGATGCAGTAATGGCTGTGGGCTTGTTTACTGTTGTAACATCTCCCAGGAAAAATGCCAAGGTTTAGGGCCATGTGCCTTCTACAGCAGCACAAAGCACTTGTATAGTACTGACAAGCTTCCACAGCCTCTACAATGTCTGTGCAAAAGACCGAGCTGAGCTACGTTCGATGACCTGGACAGACCCTACATTGCTCCTCTCGCATTGCAGGCTCCACCATTGGACAGACTCTACATTGGTGCTCCAGCATCACAGGCTCCACCATTGGACACAGTCTACATTGCTCCTCCTGTATCGCAGGCTCCACCGTTGGACAGACTGTACATTGCTCCTCCTGCATCACAGGCTCAACCATTGGACAGACTCTACATTGCTCCTCCTGCATCGCAGGCTCCACCATTGGACAAGACTGTACATTGGTCCTCCTGCATCACAGGCTCTACAATTGGACAGACTCTACATTGCTCCTCCTGCATTGCAGGCTCCACCATTGGACAGACTCTACATTGGTCCTCCTGCATCGCAGGCTCCACCATTGGAGAGACTCTACATTGCTCTTCCTGTATCACAGGCTCCACCATTGGACAAGAGTCTATTTTCCAGTACTGTGGAGGACTGGTTCAGTTCTCAGTTGGGGTTTCTTCTTCGTGGAATCTGAATGTCATCCTTTTGTTCACTCATTTTTTTTTCTATGTGCTTCAGTGTCCTCCCACATTGCAAAGTTATTCAGTAGGTGGATCAGGGACTATAAATAATGTAGGTGTGAATGTATACCTATGTGAAACAGAAGAAAAACCTGGCAACGTATGTCTGTTTTTCCCACTTTGCCTTGCAAACTCTGTGGATGGAAGTGGCTGTCATCAGGGTCACTCTAGGAGTCAGCTGTGACTTATGAGAGAGAGAGGGAGAGAAAGTGGAGGATCATGATCCCAAAAAAATTAAACGCATCTGTTGTCCTTCTTTTTGAAAATAGGGAATAATGCATTAGTTTTGAATTTTAGAGGAACTGTCCCCACCTTCCATGTAGCAATGAATAGGTGCATGAACCAGTAATCCAATAGTGTATGGCGCATTCAGTCTTTTCAGCCAGATCTTATCCATTCTTGCAGCCTTGCTGCAGCACAACTGTTTCTTCATGGTAGTGACCTCATCTATAGAAATGGACCTTACCCCATCAGTTGCAGTTGGAATGGTCTCCTCAGAAGAGGATATGCCCACTAGATTCAGCTTTTCAGCATTTTCCTTCATCCTCTTGATAGAACCCTAAATAAGGTCAGCGTTTCTCTATTCTTGCTAAGAATGGCTCAAGCATTGTCCTGCCATCCTCACCTCAATTGCTGTATGGTTTTTTGAAAAATATTTGAGATCAATCAAAAAATTATTTTTGGCTTCAGCAAACTACTCCCTTACCTGAGCCTTTGTTTTACTGCTGCAACTGCTGCTTTACTCACCCATCCTAACCTGTTGGTAAAATCGACCCCTTCAGCCTCACTAGTATTATAGAGAAGGCCTCTTTCTTTAATTTGGATTGCTTCTTCACTGTAGCATCAGTGTTTGTATTTAGTCTTTCATGACTTAGTTAAAAATATGTTGATGTGATGTTGATGTTTGTGTTTGGGCATTGTTTTACAACAGCACCCACTGATGTGCAGTAGCAAGGCTCGCCCAACAGCTGTCCAGACAAATAAACATGAAGATGATGAGGAAGTCCGCATGAATATTCATTTGTTATTATCGGCATGCAGTAAATATTAAAAGTGAAATTAATCTTGCTGACAAAACAGAATCTTTTACTTTATCTTTTATAAAAGGAACTGCTCAGAGTATATTATTTTGTACTTTTTATCTCTTTCTACACTGTTTTATTTTTTTAAATGTTTGCTACTGTCTAACAATCTATTATTTAAGATCTGTTTGATTTTCTGGTTGTGTAAATGTTATTGTTAAAGTGAATAAACATAACATAATTTGAATCTGATGTTTTCAACCTCTGCCTTTAAGAGTTTGTGGCAAAGACATCCAACTGTCCATGTAGCTCACAAATATTTTTTTATCCTGCGCTTTTTGGAGCGTGGGCCAGCCCCCCTTCACCCCAATGTATATAAATTTTGTGGCAAAGACATCCATGTATCCATGTAGCTCAGAAATATTATTTTTCCCCTGTGCTTTTTGCAGAGGGGCCAGCCCTCCTGCACCCCCAGTGTATATAAATACAAATATACCAACTACGAGATCGCACTACTTTGAGGAAGCAGGTAAACTACTCATGATGTCACAGGGTCTGCATGACATGTCAATCATGCATCATTTGCACGCTACTTCATGGCCATTAGGCATGTTGATCACTATGGCCACACCCTTTCCTGTGCGAAGCAGCGGGAGAGGGGTTACTGTTGTAAAACATCACTTGTGTTTGTTTATCCACTTGACACATTGGATTTGAGACTTCTCATGCACAGCATGGGATGCCAGGGGGGTATAGCCCCCCCCCCAAAATAAAAGATAACATTCAATTACTTTGTATCAGGCTGGTGGTTGGGTATGTCATATGTAAGACTGATAACTGCTGTTTTAATGGAAACTTGTTCTGGCTCAGTTGAGCATGTGCTTATTGTTGGAATGCAGACACTGCACTGCTTAATATGTCACATGAAACCTAGCATATGAGTAACCATTCCCCCAGAAATAGTTATTATAGCACCCAGCTTTTACCTTCTTGTACATTATTCAGGTCCTAGTATCCTCCGATATCTACTTCTCTAGACTGACTCAATAATAAATTTAAAATCCATTTATGTGAGATATATGATAGTCTTATAACAGTTGGGAAAACATTTTTTCTTCTTTTCCTGCTACTTAGATAGTGTGTCATGGCCGCTACTACACTGTGTGGACATAAGAATTACTGCTGTAGTTACTAATTATTCTTTGAGTGTGGATTTGTAATTTTATCTATAGTTTGCAAATGTCTATTATACTGAGTTTTGCTATCACTGTACAGTTTAACTACATATAAACGTCAATAACAGGTTATTTGCTTCAGTTTGTATTACATGTTTAATGTTATGCTTTTCTGTACTTAAAATAATGTTGCTTTGTGTGTGCACATGCTTGTAATACTTTTGTACTTTATACTGGCCTGATTGACCTGAGTCATGTCCAAAAAGGGTTTCTAGACCTGTACACTTATTCTGTTAACAAATGTTAACTATATAAATAAATATAATTGTATATCTTTCTTTGTCTGTCCCATCTCCCCTAGGAGGTTTTGCCCCAATCTGAGTGGGATGGGTGATTCACAGGAGTAGGTCTGAAATGTGAGATCGATGGAGTGGCAGGTGGGGATAATACACAGCCAG
>NC_056742.1:320823004-320905504 GCF_019279795.1 Protopterus annectens | reverse complement strand
AAACCCTGTACCCCTGGCATATACGGTACCTCATTAACAAGCCGCAGCTGTACTCCTGCTCTCTGCTAACTGCCAGACTATGTTTACTGTCTGCCATACATTAAGTACGTGTTCCCCTGTTGCTCTGAGCTCTGCCATAATGTTGCAGTGGTTTTTAAGGTTTTTACATTCAGTAGCCATGATGCTAGTGTCAGGATCATTATCAAAACACTACTGAGGGGGATTTAGTGCTCTCAGAGCTGTCATTGATAAGACTTTGGCAATATCACTGCGTGCATGGGAGAAGGTAGCAGTTTTCCCCACAGGGAGCTTTATGTTGAACAAGAGATCAGCAGGGTCATTGATGGGGTTAGATGTATTACACCAAATGTAGGTATATCCCATAACGTATGCAGTTGAGACTAGTCCATCTGCAGTTAGTGTAGTGTCTTTAAATCACATATTATCATAGGTCTGGGCGGGGATATCGGGGTACATGTTCCGCTGACAGAATATTGTGGTGCCCCCCCCATAGGATAGGACCATGTACAATGTCTTATTCCACTATGTAAATCATTCACAAGGGTTTGAAATTAATGTTATTCTATTCCATACCACCCTTGTAAAATGGGACACATTGTTTATGAATCCTGCCCACAGTATGTAAGGAAAGTAAGGAAGTGGAACCAGCTGCAGTCCTCATATATACTGCACAAGCATTGGCATGTACATAGATGCATGCATGCACAGTATGTCTGTAATCTATCCCTTAACACTTATTGTACACAGGTGCGTGCATGCACGATGCATCTGTAATCCATCCCTGAACACTTACTGTACATAAGTGTGTGCATGTGCAATATATCTGTAATCCATCTCTGGACACTTATTGTACATAGGTGCATGCATGCACAATACATGTGTAATCCATCTTTGGACACTTATTGTACATAGGTGCGTACATGTGCAATACATCTGTAATTCATCCTTTAACACTTATCTAAACCAAAAGAGTGACAAAAGTATTATATTTCTGTGTATAGTTATTTACACTATTGATGCTTTAGTAAACTTTATAAATACAATCCGAAAACTTACTCGACATAGCCATGCACTGTGCTACAGAGATAGACTGTGCAAAGTCCTCTGCACAGACTTGCACATACACAGTACATTGCAAAGTGGTCAACAGAGAGTAAAGAGATAGAAAAAAGTTGTATTTTATATGAGTTATTTATGAAAGGTAAGGCATTTATTTTATTAATAATGCTATTGTATAATTGTAGTGTATTTTGGTTGGATGTGGGTAATGCAGAAGTACCCATTACTGACATTGTTCAGTCATGCTGGCTCAGGTGTGGGTATTACAGAAGTACCCATTACTGACATTTAGTCATGCTGGCTCATGTGTGGGTAATGCAGAAATACCGTTTACTGACATTGTTTAGTCGTGCTGGCTCAGGTGTGGGTAATGCAGAAGTACCCATTACTGACATTTAGTTATGCTGGCTTAGATGTGGGTAATGCAGAAGTACCCTTTACTGACAGATTAGTCATGCTGACTCCACTTGCTCCACATTTTCATGACTCTTTAAGAGAAAATGCCCTGGAGTGAGTCAGTATGATGTAATATCTTCACCCATTCGACTAAATCATACCAGCCATCATTAAAATCCTTGGGAATGACACCCAGGCATGGTATATTGCTATGTACATGCAGAATGAAAGAAATAGTCATTGTACCTGAGGGGATTTCTATACTGGAGTGCTTTATTAATGTATAAACATAGCTTTAGGCCTATACTGGAGTGCTTTATTAATGTATAAACATAGCTTTAGGCCTATACTGGAGTGCTTTATTAATGTATAAACATAGCTTTAGGCCTATACTGGAGTGCTTTATTAATGTATAAACATAGCTTTAGGCCTATACTGGAGTGCTTTATTAATGTATAAACATAGCTTTAGGCCTACACTGGAGTGCTTTATTAATGTATAAAAAATAGCTTTAGGCCTAGGAAGCACTATGACTAAAGGCAAATTACTGAATATGGGACTGAATGCTCAATTTAGTGCTTCATCTGCACTTTTCACTTATTGCCATTTATCAGTCATTTTATTTTTTCACAAGTATAATGTTTTATATGCTCAGATTGTTGTATTCAATATCTTTTCTCTTTAAGTGATCTGTTACTATTTAATTATTTTAGTCTTGAGAGTTTTTATTTACAAATGCTGAGAGTTTAAAGTCAGTCTGTAGATTATTGCCTATTATTTAACTACGTCTACCAACAACCTAGTAATAGCCTTTCATAGTATTTCTGAGGCTGACTGCATAGGAACCATCATGGCTTAGTCAGTCAAGCTACTGCAATAATCAATTAATTAATTATTTAAATGATTTTGCAAACCAGAATCAACTTAAAGAAAGGTTACATTTTAGGGACTTTTGGATAGTAAGGGAATTCAGCTAAAAGGTTTACATCACTGCAAACTTTCTTAGTGAAATGTTATTCTATCACAGTAAGGTCACCTGGGCCTACCATGATCAGGAACAGGTAAATACTAGGCTAGCTGCCCTTGTGGGCCATTTTAAGCCTAGGCAGTTTTCCTTTTAAAGGTGAGAATCAGACTCTGAACCTTGTGTCTGTGAAGCAAACACTTAAACCATTATACCCCCCCAAGTTTGGACACTGCAGCTGTGAATCCTGTACTCATACCTCTCAAGCTGGAAACATCAAAAATCTGGACAAGGTCCATGAAAAATAGGTACAAATCAGTACGCTGATTAACATCTAATTTGCAAACATAATTATGTAGCTCCACCCACTCCAATGGAATTGTGAGATATCAACTTTCAAATGCAAACTGAAGAACAGACCACCAAAATATGGCACCACACCAGAGTCCCCTGCAGCCATTCCAATGTCCCATTACCTGGCGATCTCTCCCCATTTATCATAAACACTAATGTGTGCATACTGCTTTACTTCTACAATGATTATTTGGATTTTATTTTTACATTTTGCAGCACAACAATGCACAAAACACTGACAGACATCTGCTAAACTAAACAATACTGTCTCACAATGAAAATAGACTTGGCATTAAAACTTCTCTGCCCTTGAAACTCACATTCATTGAAATAGCATTGAAACCCACAAACCACATCCAAAGAAAATGCATCTGGCCACTGATAGATAAAGATTACCTTTGGGCTGTTTTCAAATCATTGGCCCCTTGCACACAAAGCAAGAAACATACATTTGTTCTTTTCTTTGATACACCTTCCTGACTTTATTAAGTTGTATTCCTTTATAATACAGCACACGTGTTAGAGCGCATTTTAAATTTTTTGTTTGAACATTTTTTCCAGTAGGCTGTACTGTAGGCAATGAAACAAAATGCATGAAGCAATGACGACAAAACTGCCCAATTCAGAACATTTCCATCATAAAAGTCTACCTCCACACCCACACTATAAATAGAATGACAGTAGTGTAAGCCATAGGCATCTTGCACAGCTTCTCGCACTTATTTTCAACTTCAGTTTTTTTTTTGGGGGGGGGGGGCAAAAGGTCAAAAACCAGAGACACATTTTAAACATTGCTTGTATAATTTTGGAAAGTTGCTAGAATAAAATGTTTTACCACCATGCATGTCACTGGGAAGTCTTGAACCCTGGACCGTATGCACTACAGTCAGAGAGCAACTAACACTATACCAAATCAGCAGCTTCCTGAAAAGAAGGAAGACTAAAACTTATTTGCTATCATTTAGTGAATTCAGTTATCACTTCTCACTATAGCCCTCAACCTCATAGCACAAAAAACCTGGACAAACAATGCCAATAATGGGGGAATACAAATTCAGTTCTCAATTCTCACCATAGCTCTCAACTCTTAGAACTAAAAACCTGAACAAAGCTCACAAGTGGTGGTGGCTAGTGACTTACTACGGACACATTTTAAACATTGCTTGTATAATTTTGGAAAGTTGCTAGAATAAAATGTTGTGTTACCACCATGCATTTCACTGGCAAGACTTGAACCCAGGATCCTATGCACTACAGTCAGAGCAACATACAACTATGCCAAATTAGCTCTCTCCTAAAAAATGGCTATCAGGTAGTGAATTCAGTTCTCACTTCTCACCAAAGCCAATAATGGGGGAATACAAATTCCGTTCTCACTCACCAATAGCTCTCAACTCTTAGCACAAAAAAACCTGGACAAACAACAAAGCCAATAATGGGGGAATACAAATTCTGTACACACACACACACACACACACACACACACACACACACACACACACACACACACAGAATTCCTTGGTATAGGCAGTTAAGAGTGAGAACCTTCAGTTCATGTTATTGCTGGTTTTCCCGTAAACACAATTCATTTTGAAAACAATATCCTAAATGATTTTACACTGTGTGTTACTTTTCCTGCTGTCTGAAACTTTCAAAACCAAAGCTTTTTTCTGTCATGTTTATTGTTGAAATTTAAAGCGTAATAGCAGATTCCCTAGTGTAAACATATTAGGGACACATAAACATCATCCTGCTGTTTGAGAGATATTCAGTAGAACCTCCTCAAATGATTGTTGTTTTGAGATTATGTTTTTTTGGTAATTTCATGCAGTCACCTTACCAGATGCAAGACTACAAAGTATTTGTTGTAACAGAATAAATATTGTTGCCTTATCAAAAGTCTGACACTATTACTAGAAAGCCCTGTCAAAGAGCTGCAACTCAACCATCTCACTCCGAGGTTGATTTATTTGCAATTGTTAACTTGATACGTGAGCTAGTCTAGGGACACTTTTCAGTCACAAGATGGGCTACATCAGCACATGGTCAATCAATTCATAAGTGTGACATAAAATGGAAAACAAAATAAAACTACTTACAGTAACAGTATAACATATGCCTGATCCTTGGGCTACTTCTAAAGCAAATGTGTCAAGATTAGTTGCTGCCGCAGGCAAACTACACAACATAATTACTCTAGGTTAAGATGGCTGATCTAAGATCCACTATGATATGGTGGCTGTACATACCTGTAAACTGTACAGCTATTTTCATGTCATTCTATTTTCAATGTACAATGCAATGTCTTACATAGCATAGTGACATCTGTAAGTGAAAATCTGGGGTATAAATATATTTTTATGTAAGGAAATGTCACATATGTTTTAATATGTAAAGTAATGTTTCTACAATTAAGAGTGAAAGGTTGTGTCATATGATCCTTCAATGTCAGTCTTCAGTAAAGCCTATTTGTGAAAGTAGTTCTTGTCTCATTGGTTCCTCTTTGCAATGTATATTCTTACATGGCAGCTGAATAAATTGATGCTGATTTATTTCTGTTTGGATGGAATAATACACACACACCCACACCTCTTTCAAGTGCACTTACTACTTGATTCTGGTCCTAAATAATACAAATGCTGCTAATAAATACGACGACCAAATCCAAATGCTGCTAATAAATATGATGACCAAATAAATCCACAATGACCAAATGTACTCGATTCCGGCCCTAAATAAATCCACAATGATGCTACATGCAAAATGAGCTGCTGCTTCCCCGGCCCTAAATAAATCCACAACGCAAAAAGTAATCCAAATGAGTTCTTGTTTCCCGCTCACATTTGCAGCCAGAAATGATGACGTGAGCTGAAGGAGCTCATTTCCGACTGGCTGACAGCCCTGATGGAGCTGACGTCATCACACACGTGATGATGTCAGCTCAGACAGCATGATATTTGAAATAATTAAGAAAACCAAAAGAAAAAAATTGGAAATGAAGGGGTGCCACTTGGGAATCATGGCACCCCTTTATTTGGACCCCAAAACTCAGTAAAAACAGAGTAATTCGGTATGGTTGAGAGGTATGCCTGTACGGCAACCCTATCACCAACCCTTGGAATTACAGACTAATCAGCCTGATAAGCCCCATCTGCAAAGGTCGGGCTGTATTATCACTGACCTCATAAACTATCATTTCAAAAAATCTTACTAGACTTGACAATTAGCAGTTTGGCTTTGTCAGGGGAAGATCCAGCTTAATGAACCTAGTAAACCTTTTTTGAGAGGGTTATACAAGCTGTCTTCAGTGGTCATGCTTTTAACAATCCAAGCCAAATACTGTGGAATGATACAAATAAAACCAAAAATAAAATAAACAAAATAGCATTGCCTGCCAATGAAACGGACTGCCAAGTAATAAAATAAACGATTTATTGAGCACTTTTGTCCACTGAGAGTGAACATCATCAGAACGGTTTCCCAACAACTCTCACATGTTTTTATAATACACAAATTAATAACCAAACAATTAAATAATTAAAAAAGTAATTAAATAACTTAATTATTTAAAGTACAATGGGCTACTAAAATGAATATACATCTATAATGAAAATATACGTGCACACCTATAAAGCCCTTAAGTCCAAGTTCAGTAAATTTCAATTATAAAAATACATGTAATGTTGGGTCCTCATCCATCATTCATTTATAAAACTGGACTTAACTTTGTGGCTAGGTTTGGGAGATCTACAAATGTAAAATCAGATAATGTAGCTAAAGGTATGAAGACTAGAAGGTGTGGGTCCTGTAAACAATGCCCTTACATATTAAAGGTTGTGTTTTGGACAACATAATTAAAAAAAAGTATTTTTTATAGGTGGTAATTGTTTGTCCAAAAGGGTGGTCTATCTGGCTAAATGTCTTAATTGTCCAGCGTTCTGTGTCGGCAAGACTGACAGGGCTTTAGGATGTCACATTTAGAAACATCTATACAATATTAATAAAAATTGTGAAAATAATGCATTACACAAACATCTGACAGCCAATCCCACATGTACTGGTTTTCATTTTGCCATTTTACACCAGGTTTCCATTAATCCAAGGGGAGGTGATGAAAAAATATTGTGAGAAGAGAAAGAGACAAACTGGCAGTTAGGATTAAACGCATCTAGGGCACCAGGAATAAATGACCATATTTCCCTTTTGCCAATTTTAAAACGCAGGCCTTTTTTTTAAATAATTAGGAACACTAGTTTGTCTCTTTTTTTTAAAGTGTGGTTTTATTGGTGCATATGTATATATGTACTTTTGTGCACAGTAATTATGTATTTTTATAACTGAATTTTACTGAACTTGGACATAAGGAGTTTATAGGTGTACACATATATTTTTCATTATAGATGTATATTCATTTTATTAGCCCATTGTGCTTCAACTAATTAAGTTATTTAATTACTTATTTAATTACTTAATTGTTTGGTTGTTAATCTGTGTATTATAAAAACTTGTGAGAGTTGTTGGGAAACCGTTCTGATGAAGTTCACTATCAGTGGATGAAAGTGCTCAATGAATTGTTTATTTTATTACTTGGCAGTCCCTTTCATTGGCAGGCAATGTTACTTTGTTTATTTTAATATGCTTTTAACAATGTTTATCGTCACCTGATGAAGGTATTAACAGTATACCCCATTCAAACATTGTAAGCAAGCTAAATGCTTTAAAATAGATCCCTATGTGGTAAGATGGATATCAAACTAGCTAAAAGACAAAACCTGTACATTTCAAATGGCATAGGCCTCATTAGAAGTTTTGAAGGTAATCAGTGATGGCCTTCCAGGCTCAATATTGAGACACCTCCTTTTCATTATTACATTCCTGATCTTCAGACTGGGAGCCAGGACCCCTGGCTAACAAAGTTTAAATAGGATTTCAAATTGGTAGTGATTGTGAAGTCACCTTCTGATTCAAACTCCTTCATCGATAACTTATACTCATAAATACCCACTGTACAGAAAATGGGGCTAAATTAAATGCAAAAAAGTGCAGAATCATTCCTCCTGTCAGTATCCAGTATAGACAGTTGTCCATTACAATATAGTAAGGGGACCTTGGAACATAGTTTGACAATTTCCACTCTTTTTATCATCCTGTGACAACTCTGGGCAGAAAATCTTTCTACTTAGCTTAGCTAATTGCCAAGGGAATATCATCCCGATCTAAAGGGATCATTATTTCCTTATAATCAGCATTGATTAGGCCAATTATTGTGTGCAATGCCCCCTTCAAGATATGTACTTCACTAGATAGATTAAAGAACTAGAAAGACTCAAGAAGTTCTTAACTAAAAAGATCATATGTGTAAAGACCCTGAGCTACCAGGAGAGGCTAGAAGCATTGTCTGTGTAGTCATTATCCTATAAACTCTTGAGGGGGAGCTCCATATCTTGCCTTCTGCGCCATTAAAGACCCAGATGACCTGGATCTCCACAAATATTAATGGTTCCACAGAGCTAGGGGCCTAAATAATCACCAGCAGATAAAAGCTGATGGAGAGATAAGAGTCACCATATAGTGCCTTCCCCACCTCTGTAACAGACGCCTCTGAAAGTTAGGCAGTGGGATACTCTATCATTCTTGAAATGGAACCTAGATGATAAGATGAGTTCCCTCAAATCTACTGGCCTAGCCCTCCTGGAACAAGGGATATAGTCTGTGAGTTTGTGCTGGCAAGGCATAAATAGTCACAAGATTCTGTTGCTTTGAAATTCCCATGCATCCTGTATACTGGATAAAAGGATGTGTAATAGTTATGGGATTTACAAAGCTTGTACGCTGCAGAGGGGGCTGAAGTCTTTCTCAGTACTAACCCACTGCACTGTCAGTTTGACTTTATCATTTTCTTTTGGGGGGGGGGTTAAACTAGTAACCATATTCTCCATCCTTGCATCATTTCTCATTAGCAGATGAAACATAGGCATGATGCCCATGTATAGAACAGACATTTCTTTTTGGCTTTATATAAAACTAGTCAACAGCATCTCCTTGGCGTCAACAGCCTGGTTCACAAGGTAAATGATTTCCTAGTGTCTGTTGCATCACAGTACAGTATCACAATCATTTAGCTGTAACAAACAGATATTTTCAAAAGAATTCTCAGTATTGCAGAACTAAACATTGGCAGGTAACCCTGATCACTTATTTGTAACAAAAGTGCTGTACTGCCAAGTAAGAAAAAAGACAATGTGAATGCAAATTTGTGTTCCCCTTCATTAACATCTCTATGCAAAGTTGAAAATGCTGCAGTAAGATGCTATTTAAATAACGGGACCCCTGCTGGCGATTTTAGGGTAGTCTTTTGAGGGTTTTGTTAAAAGAACATCAAAGCAAATGAGTGACTTCATTTTATTTTACTTTTGTAACAGTATGGCAGCCTTTAGAGATGAAACCTCCCCTTAAGTAGAATGTATTCTTGAAGGTGAATGAATCAAAATCAAGTACCATGCAAATGTGAGAAGTTCTTCTCTGCTGATATGATTTGCATAGTAGTTTGAGAATTGCATCATATCTTTTTGCTTTATTCATTCCTATTTGGTGCAAAAAATATTTATTATTTTATTTATTTCCATTTGTAAACTGGGACAGTCCGACTGAGCACAAAAAATAGCCCATTTTCAGTGGAGGCCCAGAGGGAAAAGGCTTTATTTTGATATGCAAATAGATACATACTTTAAGAAAAAGAGAGAAATAGAAGAATAATAATTGGCCTTAAAATATTGTTGCTGCTGAAGTACACTTTTTTTTAGCTTTTGTAGCAAAACTTTGTGTACAACAGTTTAGCAAACACAGTCCGGCACATTAATATAACTAAGTATAGTTTTAGCAAATACTTATTTTTTTAGGCTCATTATCAAATTTATCAAATACTTAATTTTTTTAGGCTCATTACACATGTATACAAATTGTCTGCTGCCATACTAAAGGATACTTCCTAGAATATTGGAAGGGTTTTCAGAGGCAGTTCGGCACTGTGCATGTTATTTGCAGCCGTAACTCATTAAATCACCAATGTTAAATGATTTGCTGAGGATCACCAGCAATGCAAAGAAATAGGATAAGGTCCAGTTTTAATTTCTCCAGATGTACAATTCATTAAAGGTGAACTTTACACCATATTGATGCTCTGAAATCACTGAACGTTTTATTTATAGTTAGGTGTTTGCAATACTTATGTTGCAAATACTTTTTTTTATTACTAGACTTTATGTCCATTATGCACAAACAGAAATCATTATAGCACAGATTTTATGGCATCTTGCATAGTAACAGTAACCTCAGACAGACACTTTTATGTGTTTCCACTCCTGTTTTAATGCAACATTCCTGCTTTAGATCCCTCCCACCATTTGTGTTTCAGATGCTTTCCTCGAGTCTTTCTCCATCTTGTTTGCCCGATTGCCGTACTGAGATAACTAGGATGGCACACAGTACTGGAAATACAGATGTTCATCGTGTTTCACTGTTGCAGTCATTACACTTGGATTATCCTGCTGGCAGGCTACCTGCAGTCGGCCTGAATTCCAAAGTCTTGGTCTGGCGTCAGTTGCTGTCGCCTCTTCCCTGACGTCAGTGCGCCATGAGTATAAAAGATGCAGCCGACGCCATTTTCTTCAGTCTTTCTTGCTGCGCGGTGCCCGAAGCAAAAGCAGTTTGCAAGTGCCGATCGGCCGACTCCTGAGATTTTCAAAATTGAATTTCAGATCCGAAGTCTTCTATAAAGCTAAGTACCCCGTTGGGGAAACTTTTTTCTTGCTCAAGACCGATGTCAGAAAAAGTTAACAATTGTATTTCTTGTGGGAAGCAAATACCTCATAAGGATTTTCATTCTTACTGTATTCCTTGCCTAGGCCCTGACCACAATGTTGCTAGTTGTCGGCTTTGTGCTAGATTTAACCAACGCACTATTAAGCGCTGGTATGATTTTGCTTTTCATTACTTTGGCCGAAGGTTTAACTACATAATGCCGTTGGAACAGCCGACGACCGAAGTTCATAAAAAGCGCAAGGAAAAAGAAAAGGACAGGCATCCGAGGTCCAAAACTGACGATGAAGCCTCTTCTAGGCCAGTCGCTGGTTCTCAGTGAGGCGCTTTCGCAGCCCCTAACACCCACTACCTCGGAGCCACAGACTGCCACCGACTCCCACGTGGAGACAACTAGGCCTCTGGATACTCGCCTTTGGAAACTAATCTCTCAGATGGGTCCGGAGCCGCTGAGCAGGCATCGGCTTCTGAGGGTGTTTTCAGACCTACACAACTTTATATCAAGCCAACTTCAGCATCAAAGACAAAAACTAAAACAGTTTTAAAGAGAAGGAAGTAAGTACAGCATTCTCCAGGACAGACTTCCATGCCTAAGAAACAGATGCTCAAAATGGCCGAACACCTAATTACTTTAATCAGGGGTTCCCACCCCCGATAAGAGGCCTAGGCAAGACACTGAATATGATTCCTCTGATCAGGTTTCCATTTCCTCTGACTCCTCTTTAGAACAGGGATCCTCCATTCCTCCCTATGAGGATTCTGATGCTGAAGAATCTATTCCTTCAGCTTCTCCTCCTGAGGATTACTCATTTGGGGAAACCCTGCATGCCATGAGGGAGCATTTTCACTGGGAGAGCCAAGATTATTCAGATTCAGAAAAGGCTCAGAGACTTTCTTTTACTACCTCAGCACAAACCTCTTGCTATTCCTCCTGTTCTAGACATTGTAGATGATGTATTTTCAGAGTCCGGCCTGTCTCCCGACTCTTTACCTCCTGCACCTTTAAGCCAGACAGATACTATAGGGTTCCAGATTTTCATAAATTTCTATATAAAAACCTTGCTGCTGACCCAGAAACTATTTCTCAGGGTCCCAAAGAGGTCAAGGCTGCTACTGCAAAAAACCCTGTCCCCTCAGATAGAGATTCTAGGGCACTGGACAGATGGGGGAAAAAAGTTTACACTTCTGCTGCCTTGGCTCTAAGGGCTTTAAATTGTCAGTTTCATATGCTTAAATATCAAAAATACTTAATGTCTCTGTTAAAACAGAAAATGTTGACAAATTCTGAATGTTCTGAGAACAAGGAATTGCAGGATTTATTGCATGCAGCAGAACAAGTGGGAAAACATACTTTGCAATGTGGTTATGATTCACTGGAGGCCTCTTGCAGGGCCGCTGTAACAGGTTCTGTCATCAGAAGGCATGCTTGGTTAAAGGAACAGACTCTGCCTGATCATGTTAAAGAAAAATTATTGGATGCTCCATTACAGCATGATACTTTGGTGTTAAGGCAGAAGAGGTGTTGAAGAAAATGGAGGATAAAGCTAAATATATGCAGACAGTGAAGGATTTCTTACAGGTACAAGCCACCCAGATTTAGCAGGAACTGGCCTTCTAAGAACTGGTCCTTTCCCGTGTCAGACAGGCCACAAACAGGCAGATACAGATGCCCTAGAGGCAGACAATAGCCCCAGGGCTCATACAGGCCCAAACAATGGGGTGCTTCTACCTCCATAAGCGGAGAAGACAAATCACAGCCATATAGGAAACAGTCCCAGTGACTTCCCTCTGCCAATGCCAAGCATTTATCTTTTGGCAGCACCCTTAGGGGGAAAGCTAGCACTATTTTCACAAAATTGGCTCATAATCACCCAGGACAAATGGGTCTTAAATATAGTCTCTCAGGGTTACAAGTTCCACTTTCACACCTTTCCAAAGGCAAAAGGTATGCCAGACCTGCCACACAATCAATCAGAGGCACAAAACCAAGTTTCATCTCTCATAGACATGAGGGCTATTCAGCCAGTGCCACAACAAGAGCAGGGACAAGGATTTTACTCAAGACTTTTCTTAGTACCAAGAAAGGACAAAGCATGGAGACCAATTCTGGACCTGTCTATTCTAAATACTTTTCTGGACGTTCTGAAATTCAAAATGTTGACTCTGCAGCAGCTTCTTCCCATGCTGGGCAAGAAGGCTTGGCTTGTAACTTTGGACCTCAAGAGGCATACCTGCATGTCCCAATTAGACAATCTTGCAGAAGATACCTCAGATTCATAGCTGGCTTAATGCACTACCAATTCTCTGCACTGCCCTTTGGCTTATCTACTGTGCCCAGGGTCTTCACAAAATGCCTGGCACCAGTAATTGCATTTTGCAGACAAAGAGGAATTCAAATATATCCCTACATGGATGACTGCCTTATTCAAGCAGAGACCAAAGACATTCTACTAAAGCATCTGGTGTTTGTAAAAAGATTACTAATTTGCCTAGAGTACACAGTAAACGAAAAGAAATCAAAACTAGTACCCTCTCAAGAGATAATATTCCTGGGTGCAAGTTTAAATACAACTGCCCAAATGGCTTATCTCACACCAGACAAATAAAGGCAACTGACTTCTTACTTCGAAAGCATGGCAACAAAGATCCAGTTATCTGCAAGAAAAATTCTGCAGGCTCTGAGCTACATGACCTCCTGCATTCTGCTAATTCCATATGCAAGACTGCATATGAGGAAACTACAATGGTACCTAAAAAGTGTTTGGACTCAACATTGCCACAGCCTGGAATCATTCATTTCACTCAGTCCCTGCCTACAACAGGAGTTTCGATGGTGGGCACAGGCCTGTCACCACAACAAGGGACAGCCATTCACTTTACCCACAGCCAGGCAAACACTAACAACAGATGCATCAGATTATGCCTGGGGGGGCCCACATGGCAGGAAAATGTATTCAGGACACATGGCCCCCAAGCCAAAGGCATCTACACATCAGTCAGAAAGAGATGCTAGCTGTACAAAATGCCCTGACAGCCTTCAAGGACCTACTTCATCCAGGACAGCTGCTGATAAAGATGGACAACACCACAGTCATGTGGTACATAAACAAGCAGGGAGGGCACACATTCCTACCCCCTCTGCAGACGAGCCATGACTTTGTGGAACACAGCATTGGCCTACCAAGTACACCTGCAAGCACAATTCCTGCCAGGAAAAAAGAAATGCTCTGGCAGACTAACTAAGCAGAATCCTCATGGACCCTCACGAGTGGAAACTAGATCCACAGATCTTCAGCATGATAGCAAGGAAATGGGGATACCCAGACATAGATCTTTTTGCCTCCCATCACAACTGCCAACTTCAGAGATTCTGCACAAGGACTTATCACAAACAAGCATGGAAAGTGGATGCTTTGTCATTCAGCTGGAACAACCTTACAATATATGCCTTTCCTCCACTGCCTCTCCTCCCCAAGGTACTCCTCAAGGTCAGACAAGAGAAGCCACAAATTATACTGATTGCCCCGGATTGGCCACGCCAACACTGGTACCCAATCCTGAGGAGCTTGTTCCAAGGCCCAGCCTGGACATTGCCTCAGATTCCTCATTTACTGACCCAACAAAACAATCAGATCCTGCACAGCCAACTCAGAACTCTAAATCTAGCTGCATGGCGGATACTGTAACCATTCAGAATACACCTCTCTCTAAAGCGGTTATGTATGTTATTTTGGAGACCAGGAGGCCCAGCACCAGAAAATCTTATGCAGAAAAATGGAAGAGTTTCTGTACTTGGAACCAATTGACACGCTTCAAATATTGCTCAGATTTTACAATATCTAACTGAGATGCTGGACAAAGGCCTATCCTTCTCATCAATTAAGATCCATGCCTCTGCCGTTTCAGCTCATTACAATACAGGACCCACCTATTTTTTCACATCCATTGCTTAGGCAGTTCCTCAGGGTGGTCAAAAACATAAGACCTCCAAGGAGAGCACCAAAACCTGCATGGGACCTCAATTTTGTCTTGGAAAAACTCACACTGCCTTCTTTTGAGCCAGCCAATACAGCTGAGATAAAATTCTTATCATGGAAAACGTCTCTGCTCCTAGCAATAACTTCAACAAGAAGAGTCTCAGAGATTACAGGCATTAATGGCTGTGGAACCTTTTATTATCTTCCATCTGGACAGGGTTTCTCTAAGGACAAACCCAACATTTATGCCTAAGGTAGTGTCCAGTGTGGCTCTTAACCAAACCATCCATTTGCCTACTTTTTACCCAAACATGCAGAATAAAGGAGACTTCTGCATTCTTTGGACATACACAGACAGCTATGCTTCTACTTGGACAAAACTAAAGCTTTCAGAAAGACTGAGCAACTTTTAGTGGCATATGCTGCAGGTTCACAAGGAAAGGCTATCTCAAAGCAGACTATTTCAAAATGGATAGGACACTGCATTTGTTTCTGCTATTCACAACATGGCAAATCAGTGCCTAAGGTCCTTAAACCACATTCTGCCAGAGCAGCAGCCACCTCAGCAGCCTTCCTCAGAGGACTACCAACCAAGGATATTTTGGCGGCTGTAACATGGACTTCAGTGCACACTTTTACTAAGCACTACCACTTGCCTCTTTACTCTAAATCCAGAGCAGGCTTTGCCACTGCAGTTTTGCAGGGCCTTATCAACACTCCTAATTCTATTTAGACCCAGCCGCCCAACCTCAGCTTTGGGATTCAACCCAAGTGTAATGACTGCAACAGTGAAACACGATGAACATAGTACAGTTGTGTACCTACCATAAATGTAGATGTTCGAGTGTATTCACTGTTGCAGTCCAGGTTACCCACCCACCATCCCCCTTTCTTTGCTGGGACTTATCTGTACTTCTCTATCCTATACAACCTATGTGGTGTATTTGCTTGTAGATGAAGGTATTGTTTATTTTAGTGCATGCTTTTATAAGCAATGTTTTTTTAGCCTACCCTTTTGGGGGCACCTGACATCTGGGGCAAGAAAAACTGAAGAAAATGGCGTCGGCTGCATCTTTTATACCCCTGGCGCACTGACGTCAGGGAAGAGGCGACAGCAACCGATGCCGGACCAAGACTTTGGAATTCAAGCCGACTGTGGGTAGCCTGCCAGCAAGATAACTCAGGTGTAATGACTGCAACAGTGAATACACTCGAACATCTACATTTATGGTAGGTACACAACTGTACTTTTTGTGACTGCATGAACAGAGTGGGTAAAACACTCTTGCTTTCCTTTGTCCATTTCTTTTTGCATGTTGTTTAGAATGTGTTTGCCACTGTTTCTGCTGTCTACTGATTTTTCTTGTTACTTTTCATACAAAATAGCTATCTCCAGGTCCCATTACATTTTTTTTATGATGCATTTTCCCCAGTGTGTACATTTCTGTAAGATTTGGATGTTTTGATTCTCTGCTTTGCAATTATTTGAATTTAAACCAAGATGTTACAATTCTAGCATTTCTTTTAATCTGAAAAAGTTCCTTGTTCTTTCCATTTAGGTCCAGCTTCATGGCTTGGAGTCTAAGCATAGCCCTTAAATTAAGGACCCCCCAGCAGGATTAAACGATGAGAGAGCCTCTAACAGAATGAAATGCGTCAGGCAAGGCACCAGCAAGTGCTGATGTTATACAATCACTGTAGTTTAACACATAAACAAAGCCAAAGGGCCTATAATAATTCTAACAAGGGTCTAGTGGTTTCCGCACAGTACTGGCAAAACTGGCTACCAGCAAAATTAAGGGGTCCCTACATAATGAATCTAGTGAGTAGACAAGCAGCAGGGTTAAAGGGATTGGGAAGGTGCACCTTAACAGCCAGTTCCCCCACCCTCAAGCAGAAGAAACTGAACCAGGAGATCCTAGCAAGGATATAAACGGGGTGCTGAAACAGAAAAGCTGAAGGAGATAAACATTCATTTATAAATTAGAAAGAGTAAAGTCATAAATGTCAAAAACAAAACAAGCTGGGGAAACCTACTACTGCCGTTATACAAATAAAAATATACCATAGTCCAGTTCCTTTCCAGAATACCTTAAACAGGTAATGTACATGAGACAAAAATAAGCTATTCAATCTCCCAGCATACCAAGACATTACTAAATCCTTTGCTAATCATTTCAAATCAGTAACTGAAAAGCATACACATTGCTCCCAGTTCAGAAAAAAATGTAGTCTCCACAAAAAACACTAAAATACACTAACAATTGTTACATTTAAACCAGTTACTTTCAAAACAGAATGGAAGATTCCACCATCACTAGACGTTTAACTTTGGGAATCTGTAATTTTTCCTATCAGATACTGCCCACAATCCTACATAGATTGTCCTCCATCTTGCTGATGTCAATAGCTGCTATTAAAAAGAAAACAGTATTGGGCACACCACTTTTTGGACAGTGATGCACTTGTAGGAAGAATTCTTTTTTTTAGGGGCAGCATCTTTACAGATTACTGTATTTCAGTCTTAAGCACAGAGGAATACTTGCTCATCATGCTCCAGTATGGTTTTGATGGAGTGCTTATATGCTGCACTCTAACAAATCAAGGGGGGGGGGTAGTGATACAATAACAGACATGAGAAAGTATATTGTGTGATGTTATCTGTGCCTCAGTAAATTAAAAAAAAAAAAAAAAAGTTACTCAGGAAGTGTGTTGGGAGGTATGGAGGTATTGCAGTCCTTGAAAGACTGCAGATTGACAGCCATGCAAAAACCTACAGTTCAGCTACTTTATTTTGTTTTACACAGGAATTAAACAATATCTTACTTCCTTTTGTCTAGTATGTCTGATATAAATGGGGCTTGAAATTGATTCTAGGCACAAGACCTCTAAACAATAAGGCACGATCAAATTCATCTGCCAATGGAAAAAACATGTTAGACTATAATAGGAAACACATAGAATGATTTTGATGTCTTAGAATAGCTCAGAATACAAGGGTACTATGAAAAATTTTTGAGTTCAAGTGTGAACTTTGTATTTAAAAAACTAATAAGCAAAATCAGTTGGGGTTGTCTTATCTTCCTTGAATAACCTCTCACTGGTGCATATAAAAAGCTAACAAACAGTATAGCATAAGCTTAAATAAATTATCCCTTCCATCAACACACAAAAAAAAATGATACCCAAATTCAGTGATGGTGGTACCTGTACAATTGACTACAGACCTATCTCTGTATTAAACCCATTCTCTAAAAAATTATCAACAATAATATTTTTTCCCATTGACTTTTTTTTTACCTAACATAATAAAATAGATCCCGCACAATGTAATTTTCATTTAAACCACAGTACCCAAGCGGCTTTTGTACAATAACTGACTATATTGTTACCCGCTGTAATAAAGGATATGTCACAGCAACAATGTATCTTCATTTTTCTGAAGCATTTACCATCTTTCTACAAATTTTTTTTGTTGTAAATGCTGTAGTTCATCAGCTGTACAAAGGTTTATCAGCATTTTCACAATATAACATGGACAGTAGCTAGGATATGTCAATATTTCACTCATTTATTTCTATCAACAGAGCTCCTCAAGGATCCATTTTGGGCCTTCTTTTCTTTACCACATTAATCAATGGCATATTGCATCATACATAGAATGAAAAACTGAAAACTGCTCCAGTACGTCAAGAACTCTTCGGTCCTAAAAACGTGCCAGCGGTGCACCTAACCTTATCAAACAAATGCAAATTCAGTAGACATGAAACTAAGTTTGTGCTGGTTGGTCATCAATGTGATACTAACGCAACAAAAATGCCATGCACTAACACAGCAAAAATGCCATACTATTCATTAAAATCAAATCTGATGACATCAAACTAGTACTCCATTGTAAATATCTAGTCATTACCACTGACAGCAAATTCAAATTTACTGAGTACAACAATTTAATTGTAAAGGAATTAAGTGAAAAAAGGTATATTTTACAGAATAAATATTTATCCTCATCCACCAGTTTCACACTAGCAAATATACTATTCATATCTAAAGTTCTATATAAATGTAATGCTACAGGCAAAATGGAACACACAAAACTTTTGCCCGTATACTACAAAATTGCCAGATTTGTTGATGAACCCATAAGTGACTCTCATATGTGTAATATACTCAGCAAGCTCAGTTGCATGTCCAGTGACAATGACATTAAACTCAGTCATCTTGCATTCAGTCATATGTACTACTTTATAAAGAGCGATGCCCTGCACTTAGCTCTGCTAAAATAGTACAAAACCAACATTAACTTGCAATCAACTGATAAAAACATCTCCTGCAGAAAAACAGAATCACAACTAAAATTGGTGATTGAATTCCTAGCACATTGCTAGCAGCAGACTGGAACAACATACCATCAAAGTGTTGCTACTAACATACTCACCTTTAAGAAACTGTATACATTTCATTTCAGTATATCTTCAAAACGTTGTAACTGAAGCAATACTTAAATTGCTATTAATGATACAAGAGACTTGTATCCCTTTACTGAAAAGTAGGCTTGATACATTTATTTTGGGCTTTTTCACAAAGCCTTTAATCTCTGCTTACTGTAAGTGTTAATCGTCACTGATCATATTTTTTTTGTTCTACCCAGTCCCATAGCTACTTTCACCAACTTTCCTACACTGCATGTCCCTCTGCTTTGTACTTGTGCTTTTCAATGGCCACCACTCTACGTTCTACCTTCCACTACATTTATATACCTAAATATAAACTACTTACTTCCTTAACTTGCTCCTGCCCTTCTTCATCCTTGTATAGTACACCTTTTATGCTTGTGCATGCCTTCTGTCTCTCTTACTCTGCCTTTGTATAAACAAATACATGATGTTCATTATCAACTACTACCTAAATTACCGTATTTTGTTATTTTTCATTGATGAGTTCTGAACTGTGCACTCACTATATATTAACTGAAGCAATATTCCTGTTACTCTTCACTTAAAAAAGTAAGGACAGGATTCATAAAGGGTTAACATGAGTGGTAAGCCCTAAAATGAGTACTCAGCCATTAGTGGATGCCCTTTCTGAGTCGGAGACAGGCCCATTGCAGTGATTCTATGTGGTCGATAGAATCCCATGGTTGCTCACCTTCATGAATATGGTGTATTGCTAATGAGGTATTCTAGGGGAGTGGCCAATGCTAATTAGCCATGTACTATCCCCTAGGAATGCCTGGGTCATGTTAATGAGCACAGTAAAAATGAATGTTAAAGTCCCTCATTATAGTCAATGGGAGAGACTGAGTTGCAGATTGAGTTGAGATGTAGTGGTGTGCGTGTGTGTATGTGTGTGTGTGTGTATATGTCTGCTGGGGCATGAATGGTCTCAGATGCCTGTGTGGATGTGTGTGCGTGGGGGGGTGCGTTTGCCTGGTTATTTACAGTAGGGGGATTTGGTAGAGAATCAATAGTGTAGGGGTGTGTGTGTGTGTGTGTGTGTGTGTGTGTGTGTGTGTGTGTGTGTGTGTGTGTGTGTGTGGGCGAATGGATGAATGTATTTGAGTGAGGGTGCATGCGCGTGTGTCATGATGATTTATTATATATATCTGTGTGTGTGTGTGTGCGCTCTCTTGCACGAGCACGCATGTGTGTGAATGTATGTATCTAGGTATGAATGACAATGCAGTGTATAGGCTGCTTGTGGTAATTACCACTGAAATGTGCTGTTTAGCACTGTTAGTAATTACATGAGATTCAGGTGCATGCAAATTACCTGATAATGAGGTCTTTATTGAAACTAATGCCTACGAATCTCATTTTCTGTGACCATATAAACTGCACCTTGAAGTGGTAGCAGTTAATGCAAGTGTAGTGATCCTTTCTGAATACCATACTAACTTATCTGTAAAACTATTTTAACTATGTATTAAATATAATGTTTTTTTCTGGGTCCCCCTGAAAAAAAGCAAAGCATAGTAGGGCTAACCATTTAGTAAAATATCAGTAAATAAAATAATAAACTGAATTTGTACACCTGCCTATTGAGTCTGTATTTGTGAGTGAGAACACTGAGGTATATTATCCAGAGCTCTAAAAGGCTGAAGGCTTGAATTCCTAAAGCTAACATTTTTCTTTGTGTAGAAGAAATGCCATATCATCTTGCCCACTACCATAGAAAACTAAAATGAAAAAACAATGTTCAGGCACTGCAAACCCCTTTCATCTACCATGTCTTAAATGACTGCTATGGACAAATAATGAAAAAAAAATGTTCTTCCTGTTTCACTGTTGCAGTCATCACCTGTGGGTTATCCTTGCTGTGGTAGCCCACAGTAGGCCCGAATACCAGAGTCAATTTTTTTTGCGTCGGCTGCAGTCTGATGTCAGGTCGTCAGTGCTATAAAGCAAGGCAGCCAACATCATTACTTCAGTCTTTCTTGCCGTGGAGCCCGTAGCAGAAGCAGTTCGCATGAGTGCCGGTTGGTCTCTACCAGATGTTAAATTTCATCTGAAAATGTCTAAAGCTAAGTACCCCGTTGGGGATCCTTTTTTCTTGCACTAACCGATGTCCGAAAAAGTTAATTGTCTCGCCTGTGGAAAGCAGATCCCATAACGAGACTTCCATTCTTACTGTGTCACTTGTTTAGACCCAGACCACGACATCCCCTGTGGCTGGTTCTGTGCTCTCTTTAATGCGAGAACCATTCACCGTAGAGCTCTTTTTGTAGACAGTTATTTTTGTGTTCCATCTTTGCATTCAGATTTGGTGTCCATCAGCTAGCAATCTGCTGATATTCCGAAAAAACATAGAGATAAAGATAGAGACAGACCGCAAAAGGCTAACCCTTCCAACGACGCTACCACTAAGCAGGTCATCAGTTCTCTAGAATTCAGTGAGGAGATTTCACAGCCTCTGATCCCTGATTCGATATCTATGCAGGCCTCTACGAGACCCTTTCGGAGTCTGGTATGCCACCGAAATCTTCTTCATCTTCTGAGCCTTTGGCTGTCACTGCCTTGGTTGGGTCCAGAGCCACGACGCAGGCACCGGCTTCCGAGGAGGCCTTTCCCACTACCGAATCTAGACAAAAAATTACATCTTTTGCATCTGACTACACTTTCTCTCAGACCGATGGATTCTCTCAGGCCTAGAAGCCAGTCCACTCCTAGGAGATCTGCTTCTAACCACCATGTTGCTACTGCTCCACCACCCCAAGTACAAATGCTTAAAATGGCAGAGGATCTCATCTCCCTGAATCTCGCTGAATTCAGTGGGGAGCTTACAGCAGCCTATCTATCCCTGGAGGAGTGTTCCCAGCACAAGAATCTTGGTAGTCTATTGGCCTTTTTGGGCCAATATCTAGCTCTTTCAAGTCCCCCTGTATAAAACCCACTTTGGCACGGTTTTTGCGCTTGTTACTACTCAGCCAAGCTCCTAGTGGTTCTGCAGAGTGGTGCTAGCAGCTGAGAGGCTAAAAGAGCGACTGCTAACCTGATAAAAGTGTTTTTTTCCTGCTACTACCTGGGCGATTGTCCGATCTAGCTAAACTGCAAGTATTTCTGCATTCTTGAACTGTTTTAAACTGTTTAAAGTTGTTTTTGCACCTGCACTTTTAAAGTTTGTCCTGTTTTGTTGCATTTACCTGTTGAGGCTACACACTCAAGTGCGCTAGCCTGTGTTACATATTTATTGCATTTTCCTGCTGTTTGTTGCAAAAAAGAAAAAAAAAAAAAACAAAAAAACAAAAAAATGATCCTAGATGTCCTTCAAGAATGCAACTGCAGTCCTGACATATGGGTTGTCCTGCCTGAGGCAGCCCTTCGGTCGGCCGGATTCCAAAGTCTGGGTCCGGCGTCGGCTGATGTCGCCTCCTCCCTGACGTCAGAGCGGCTGGGGTATAAAGGCATCCGCCGACGCCATCTTCTTCAGTATTTCTTGCCGCGCGGTGCCCGAAGCAGAAGCAGTTCGCAAGTGCCGGTCGGTCAGCTCCTGTGTTTTCAGTTACCGAAGTCATCAAAAAGCTAAGTACCCCATTGGGGAACATTTTTCTTGCCTCAGCCGATGTTAGAAAAAATTGAAAAGGTTAATAATTGTTTGTCTTGTGGTAAACAAATACCTCATAAGGACTTCCATTCTTACTGCCTTCCCTGCCTGGGCCCAGACCACGACATCTCGGCCTGTGCTGCCTGTGCTTGCTTTAATAAGCGCACACACAGGCGCCGGGCAGAATTTGCCGAAGACTTTTTTGATGAAAATTACGCTTATATCATGCCGTCGGAACAACCGACAGCACATATTTCCAAAAAACGTAAGGACCGGGACCGACATCCTCGGCCCGCATCGTCCACCGATACCACGCCTAAGCCTTCCGCGAGTGCATCGGTCTCTTCGGAGGTGGTAATTCAACCGCTCCAGGCTGACGACACCGCTTTACCGCGTACTTCGGTCCCGGAGGTTTCCCCGGTGCCGGTTGTTGATTTTCCTCCCGAAACCGAAGCTCAAGATTTACCTGACACAATACCAGTGGATAAAGTTACTCCTGCACGTGGGGCAGCTAGGCCTCCGGTCTCCATGTCCAGGCCTACACACATATTAAGGCTGCCAGCCAGGCTAAGGCCCATCCTCCTAAATCTTTTTCCCAGGGCCCCTCTTCTGATAAACAGATCATGACTCTAGCTGCAGATCTAATCTCTCTAATCAGAGGTTCTCAGTCGCATCCAGACAGAGGTTCTCAGCCGCCTGCAGATAAAAGGCCTAGGACTGAGCAGACAGATACCCTCTCTCCAGATGAAGCCTCTAGGGATTCAGAGCACTCAGATACCCAGGAAGAATCCTTCCAGGCCTACTAGGACTCTGATGCTGAGGAATCAATTCCTTCTGCCTCTCCTCCAGAGGATATTTCTTTCGGAGAAGTTCTCCACTCCATAAGAGAACATTTTCAGTGGTAGGGTCAGGAATTCTCTGACTCCAGGAAAAGGCTACGTACCTTCCTTAAGTTACCCCAGCACAGACCATTAGCTATTCCTCCAGTGTTGGATGTCTTGGATGATGTATACTCAGACTCAAGTGCTTCCCCTGATTCTCTCCCTCCTGCTCCTGTCAAGCCAGACAGATATTACAGGGTTCCTGAAACTCCTAAGCATCTCTTTAAGGCCCACTCTGTGGATCTAGAAACTATTTCTCAGGGGCCCAAAGGAGTGGCTACTTCCTCGGCCAAAAACCCTTTGCCCGCGGACAGGGAATCTAGGTCCCTGGAGAGATGGGGAAAAAAAGTTTATACCTCTTCCACTCTTGCCATGAGGTCACTTAACTGTCTTTTTCATATGTTTCAGTACCAGGATTACTTAATGGATGATTTGCAGAAAAAGTTAGCCTCTCCTGAGCCTATAGATAGAAAGGCATTGCAGGATTTGGTTCATAACACTCAGCAGGTTAGCAATCATTTTCTTCAGTGTGGTTATGATGCATTGGAAGCTTCATGTAGGGCAGCTATGACAGGGGCCGTTATACGTAGACATGCTTGGTTGAAAGAACAGCCACTGCCAGACCATGTTAAAGTAAAGCTCCTAGATGCACCTCTGGAAAAACAGAAGCTTTTAGGTGCTAATGCACAGGATGTGTTGAAGTCTATTGAGGAAAAGGCTAAATCAGTACAGACAGTCAAGGATTTCCTCCAGGTTCAGCCACCCAGATTCAGCAGGAATTGGCCTTCAACGAATTGGTCCTTTCCAGACACTGACAAGTTTCAAAGGGGAAAAAACAGGCATGCTCGAGGTAGAGGGCAATACCGAGGCTCCTACAGGGGCCGCCAATGGCAACCACCAAATCAGAGAAGTGGTCAGGGAGTTCTGCTGCACCACAGGGACAATCACAATGACTTGACTTTCACACCGCTGACCAAGGCTCAAAGAGAAGCACCTCTAGGCAAAAAATTATCCTTATTCTCAAAGAACTGGCACATTTTAACCAAGGACAAATGGATTCTGGACATAGTAGACAAAGGTTACAGGTTCCACTTCCATACCTTACCAACGAGACAAGGCATGCCAAACCTGCCACAAAATCAAAGGGCAGAGGCACTCATACAAGTTTCAAAGCTGTTACAAATGAAAGCAATAGAAAAGGTTCCTCCTCAGGAACAAGGCCAGGGATTCTATTCAAGACTGTTCCTTGTTCCAAGAAAAGAAAAGCAATGGAGACCTATACTGGACTTGTCCGCTCTAAACACTTTTCTCACTGTGCCAAAATTCAAAATGCTGATGTTACAGCAGCTCCTTCCTATGCTGGGCAAGGGGTCTTGGCTGGTTACTCTGGACCTCAAGGAGGCATACCTGCATGTCCCAATCAGACACAGTTGCAGAAGATACCTCAGATTTCTTGCAGGGTCAGAGCATTATCAATTCTCAGCATTGCCATTTGGCTTATCTACTGCGCCCAGAGTATTCATGAAATGCCTGGCATCAGTAGTTGCACATTGCAGGCTCCAGGGTATTCAAATATACCCTTACCTGGACGACTGCCTTATACAAGCAGACAGCAAACAAACCTTGATAAGAAACTTGGACTATGTCATTCAATTACTACAGGCTTTGGGATACACAGTCAACATTCAAAAATCAAGACTACTGCCATCCCAACAAATTATTTTTCTAGGAGCCAAACTGGACACACAATCACAAATGGCTTTCCTCACAGAGGAGAAACAAGAACATTTACCAGATTACTTCAAAAGCCTAGCAAAGCTCACCCAGCTGACCACAAGGAAAATCCTGCAGGCCCTGGGGTTCATGGCATCTTGCATTCTTCTGATCCCTCTGGCAAGACTACACATGAGAAAGCTACAATGGTACCTAAAAAGCTTATGGTCTCAACACAACCACAATCTAGAAGATGTAATACCACTCATTCCATGCCTACAAAGGGAATTTTTGTGGTGGGCTCAAGCAAGTCATTTAAACAAAGGCATGTCTTTCAACAAACCTCTAGCAAGTCAAACCATTACAACAGATGCCTCAGACCATGGATGGGGGGCGCACATGGAGGCAGATGCATTCAAGGGCAATGGACTCCCAGGGAAATGCATCTGCACATAAATCAAAAAGAGATGTTGGCAGCGATACATGCAATCGAGGTCTTCTGGAAATCCCTTCAACAAGGTCATCTGCTAATAAGGACAGACAACACCACTGTCATGTGGTATATAAGCAAGCAGGGAGGCACTCATTCTTATCCCCTCTGCAGACTAACAATGACTCTTTGGGAAAAGTCCCTCAAACTGAACATCCACTTGCCATCCCAGTTTGTTCCAGGCAAGGACAATGTTCTGGCGGACAGGCTGAGCAGAAATTTCTTGGATCCGCACGAATGGCTGCTGCATCCACTCATTTTCTCACAAATAACAAGTGCATGGGGAAGACCGGACATAGATCTCTTTGCTTCTCACCTCAATCATCACCTGGAGAAGTTCTGTTCAAGGACGCACCATCCTCTAGCCTGGAGAATGGATGCTCTCTCCTTCAGCTGGAATTCCCTAACAATTTATGCATTCCCTCATCTACCATTACTGACCAAGGTGTTACTGAAGATCTAAGCAGATCAACCAAAAGGAATTTTGATAGCTCCAGACTGGCCAAGGCAGCACTGGTATCCATTGCTACTGAGCATAACTCACACCAAACCGTGGCCCTTGCCTCAATGGCCTCTGCTTCTAACTCAGCACAATTACAGGACTGTTCATCAAAACCTGCAAACATTGCAGCTGACAGCTTGGAGGGTTCCATGACTTTTACCCATATCTCTCTTTCCGAAAAAGTTCAAGAAATCTTGCTGGAAGCACGCAGACCTTCCACCAGAAAAACCTATTCAGCCAAGTGGAAGAGATTCATCATCTGGAATGCCAACAAGGGTCAGGATGCATCAGTAATGAGCATACCTCAGATATTAGAATACTTGGCAGAAATGTTTCTTAGTGGCCTCTCATATTCTTCCATAAAAATTCACGCTTCAGCAATCTCAGCAAAATACAACTGTGACCCACCTGTGTTTTCGCATCCCTTGCTAAGACAGTTTCTAAGAGGGATAAAGAATATCAAACCTCCCAGAAAACCACCAGTACCTGCATGGGACCTCAATTTCATCTTGGAAAAATTAACTCTTCCTCCTTTTGAACCAGCAGCATCTTCAGAAATGCAATTTCTCTCCTGGAAAATGGTTTTCCTGTTGGCAGTTACCTCAGCAAGAAGAGTCTCGGAGATACAGGCCCTCATGGCTGTACCTCCCTTTCTCATTTTTCATCAGGACAGAGTTTCTCTAAGAACCAATCCTTCATTCATGCCAAAAGTGATATCCAGGTTGTCTCTAAATCAAGCAATTCACCTGCCTACTTTCTTTCCCAATCCTCAAAATAAGGGGGAAAAGCTGCTGCACACTTTGGACATACACAGACAATTACGCTACTACTTGGACAGAACAAAGACCACCAGAAAGTCTGACCAACTATTTGTAGCCTATGCTGCTGGAGTGCAAGGAAAGGCAATCTCCAAACAAACAGTTTCAAAATGGATTGGACTCTGCATCAGATTCTGTTACTCTTTCCATGGAAAAGGTGTGCCAGCCAATATTAGGCCACACTCCACCAGAGCTATAGCCACATCCACAGCCTTTCTAAGAGGAGTGGCTACAAAGGACATTCTAGAGGCTGCTACATGGAGCTCCGTGCATACATTTACCATACACTACAACCTGCCTTTATACTCCAGATCCCAAGCAGGCTTTGCTTCGGCAGTCCTGTAGGGCATTTTAGCTACACCATCCCTTTCTTAGATCCTACCAGCCCCAGCTTGGCTATGATATTCAACCCATATGTCAGGACTGCAGTTGCATTCTTGAAGGACATAGTACAGTTTTGTACCTACCATAAATGTAGATGTCCAATAGATATGCAACTGCAGTCAGGTTTTCCCTCCCTCCTACCTCTCTGCAATTTTCCTTTTGGGTCCATTCCCCCTTTTCTCTATTAGCTGGGGATATCTGTTATGGTGTATCTGTTTATTACTGTTGTGCATGTCTGGAATTTTTTTTTATCCATTCACCAAATTTAGCCTTCTTTGGAGGGCACCTGGCATCTGGGGCAAGAAACACTGAAGAAGATGGCGTCGGCGGATGCCTTTATACCCCAGCCACTCTGACGTCGGGAGGAGGCAACATCAGCCGACGCCGGACCCAGACTTTGGAATCCGGCTGACCGAAGGGCTGCCTGAGGCAGGACAACCCATATGTCAGGACTGCAGTTGCATATCTATCGGACATCTACATTTATGGTAGGTACAAAACTGTACTTTTTCCATCTTTCCTGATCTAGAGTAGTCCAAATACAGGCTTTGCTGTATTCTGGACTTTTGGAAAGTTCCTGTGTTGCCCATTTCCTTTCTTGGATAAAGGGAGGCTTCTTTGTTCACCAGTGGCAGTGGGGAGCTTGGAGCAGCCTATCTATCCCTGGAGGAGTGTTCCCAGCACAAGAGTCTGGTAGTCTATTGGCCATTTTGGGCCAGTTTCTAGCTCTTTCAAGTCCCCCTGTATAAAACCCGCTTTGGCGCAATTTTTGCACTTGTTACTACTCAGCCAAGCTCCTCGTGGTCCTGCAGAGTGGTGCTAGCAGCAGAGAGGCTAAAAGAGTGACTGCTAACCTGATAAAAGTGTTTTTTTTTTGCTGCTACTACCTGGGCGACTGTCCGATCTAGCTAAACTGCAAGTATTTCTGCTTCTTGAACTGTTTTAAACTGTTTAAAATTGTTTTTGCACCTGCACTTTTAAAGTTTGTCCTGTTTTGTTGCATTTACTTGTTAAGGCTACACACTCATGTGCGCTAGCCTGTGTTACATATTTATTGCATTTTCCTGCTGTTTGTTGCAAAAAAGAAAAAAAATATATATATATCCTTGTTTCCCGTCTTTCCTGACCTAGAGTAGTCCAAATACAGGCTTTGCTGTATTCTGGAGTTTTGGAAAGTTCCTGTGTTGCCCATTTCCTTTCTTGGATAAAGGGAGGCTTCTTTGTTCACCAGTGGCAGTGGGGAGCTTAGAGCAGCCTATCTATTCCTGGAGGAGTGTTCCCAGCACAGAATCTGATAGTCTGTTGGCTGTTTTGGGCCAATTTCTAGCTCTTTCAAGTTCCCCCTGTATAAAACCCGCTTTAGCGCGGCTTTGCGCGATTTTGCGCATAGCGCAGCATCGGGCAACGCCGCTTAATTGGGTTTAAACCATTCTCGGCTCCACAAACTCTGCTCTTCACTTTTTCCCTTAGAAGTGATCTAGTTCTCATAATAAACACCCTATTCCTACTCTAAAGCCTGATACTTGCTCACTAAAGCAATTATATAAGTCAGCACTAAAAAATTAAAAGCACTACACCCTCACAAACTCCCCTTGAGTGCCTTGTTCCCCATTGGCCCTTTTTTCAATTATAAAGGAATTCCCAATACTATTCTAGCATGTCCAAAGGTCAGTTGTCAATCTCCTCTCCGGTCCAGCTGGTGAATCTGGGAATCTTGAGGCAATGTTACAACTGCCTCATGTACACAGACAACCCTCTCGTCCTCCCAACAAATTCCAACACATGTGAGAGATGCAACCATATAGCCAAACTGGAGGCTAAGCTTTCTCAACTCAGTACTGGTGTAACCAGTCAGGAGGAGAAGGAAACCACACTCACTACAATTCCAGTCAAACATAGACCTACCACGACAGCAAACCAAACACATAAACACACAAAAACATACTCGGAGGCTCTAAATAAAAATCTGCCTAAGCAACAGAGACCTCCAAAGCAGACACCCAAGCAACCGCTACCCCAAAACAAAACATGTGCAACACATAGCTCACAAAGCCAGTGTGCCGAACAGTCACAGCCCTTAAGGCTAAACAACACACCTGATACACTTGTAATAGGTGACTCTATCGTCAGGCACACTGACGTCCCGCTCACCAGGCTGAACAAGGAGAAGGTCACGGTGAGCTGCTTGTCGGGCACTAGGATCCACCACATAACACAAGCACTCAGGTCACTCCAAGGCAAGTACAAATATGACTCATTCATTGTCCATGCTGGTGTGAATGACCTGAGACGTACCTCCCTGGACTACAAGAAAAGAGACATAGAGGAGCTCTTTGAGCATGTAGCCCAGGCCAGTATGACCCTGACCTTGAGTAGCATCTTACCCTCACCAAGAATGATGCCACAATATGAAGACAAGATGATCAGTTTCAACAATTGGCTTAAGTATTGGTGTCATTCAAAGGGGATCCAATGCTGTCAGCCTGGGATGACATGCTCGACAAGCCACGATGCTTCGCTAGGGACGGCTTGCACCTGTCACCCCTGGGCTTTCGGATATTGGCAAAGGCTCTTGCCACCCCCATAGTGCCTTTTTTAGGCAAGGCTCAAAAGACAAACCCACCTCCATAGGTATCACAAAGGATAAGAAACTAAGAGTAATGCTACTCAATGCCAGAAGTCTAAACCTCAAGATGCACGCACTCGAAACTCTCCTTAGCATGGAGAACATTGATATCTGTGCAGTAACAGAAACCTGCTTCAAGGCTCCTGAGAGCACCCCAGCACTAACAGGTTATACCTCATACCATGTTTTTCGGCCCCAAAACTTGGACCGAACCTCAAAAGGAGGAGGAGTATCAATATTTGTCAAAGATACCCACACCTCCTGGTTGGTGGCACAGCATGAAACATCAGAGACTATCCATGTGCAACTAACAGTGGGTAAAACTGCCTTCCAGTTTATAGCCTGCTACAGACCACCCTCCCAAACCTAGGAACCCCACTCGGCCTTCCTGAGAACACTGGAAAATATGAAAGTCTCTCCAAACACCATTATATTGGGCGACTTCAACTACCCAAACATAGACTGGGAGCATTACTCTAGCTCCAACACCCTAGCCCAAAGTTCCTAGAATTTATAAACTCAAATGCTATGGAACAACTTATCATCACTCCCACAAGAGGGGAAAACATACTGGACCTGATCATCACCAACATGGGGACTCTATGCTCCAGACCAGAAGTGTATCCCTCACTGGTAAGATCAGACCATAAACTAATCTCACTAGATATTCACATCCTGACCCCAGCCCCTGCCCAGAAAACCACAGTGAAAAACTTCTCTAAAGCAAATTTCACACTCCTCAAAACTGAGGTGGAATCCTTCAAAGCCCCCGGGCCTGTGGAAAATACGGCCCAGACCGCAGAATCCTTTATAAACGCATTCTATGAATACCTTCAGGAATGCATGGATCATGCAATCCCAAACAAAACCAAGACCCAATCCTCCAAAGGCAGGCATCCTGTCTGATGGACCTCAGCCATAAACAAACTATACAATAGGAGGAGGAAGCTACTACATGATAGAGCAAAATCCCAAAAAGGGAAGGCATCTCTGATCAGTATTAGCAAAAAACTACGGGCACTCATAAAATCGTCTAAGGCTAGCTTCGAGAGAAAAATTGCACAGGACACTAAGGATAATCACAAGGCTTTCTTTAGTTATGTTAGGAACCTGGGTGGGAATTCCCAGATATGCTCAGAATTAGTCCAAAATGACAAAAAATACACTGAACCCACAGACATTGCCAACATCCTAGCTGACAGGTTCAGCGCAAACTTCTCCCCCCCCTTCCTCACCAAAAGGGCAAATATCTATCCCAGCAGAGTGCTGCCCCACTGACATCTCAGATGCTCAGGTAAGAGCCGCCCTCTCCAAACCAAAAAACACAGCATCAATGGGACCAGACGGTGTCCCGGGCTGTGTCCTACATGAACTCCAAGAAGAACTAAACCCAAACATAAAACTACTGTTCAATCTCAGCGGTACTACAGGATATGTACCCAAAGAGTGGCGTACAGCAACAGTGGTCCCTCTCCACAAAGGTGGTGCCTCAATGGATCCTGGAAACTATCGCCCAATAAGCCTGACTAGCTTGATCTGCAAAGCTATGGAAAGGATCATCATGGACCTCATAACTAAAGATATTGGGGACCTACAGACATTGGATCCTACCCAGTTCGGCTTTGTTAAGGGCAGATCCTGCCTCTTAAACCTAGTCAATTTCTTTGAAACAGTCACCAAGGCCATTGACGAGGCGAAGGTGGTCCACACAGCCTACCTGGACCTCGCAAAAGCCTTCAATACAATACCCCACTCAGGCATTATAGATAAGCTCACCAGCTTAAATATAAAGCCCTATGTCATTAGATGGGTTGAAAACTGGCTCAAGGACAGAACCCACATGGTTAGAATTGCTGGAGCCATGTCAGACTCCAAACCAGTTACAAGTGGCATCCCACAAGGCTCAGTCCTGGGACCTCTCTAGTTCGGTATATATTTCTCGGAGGTACAGGCCAACACGGAAGGACTGTGGCTGACCAAGTTCGCATATGACTGCAAACTAGGCGCCATAATCGACTCTCCAGCCGACACAAGCATCCTACAAAAGGGCCTCATAGAAACAGACAACTGATGCCAGAGCCATGGCCTCAAGCTAAACGCCAAAAAGTGTATAGTCATCCCTTCGCAAAACAAAGTGCCCACAAATTACCACATAGATGGTAATCCATTAAGTACGGAAGAAGTAATTAGGGACCTGGGGACCCAAGTTGATAGCAATCTCTCATTAGACAACCACGTGGCCAAAGTGGTTAGAAAAACATTTTATATAGCCCACCTAATCATAAAGGGATTCACATCTAGATCAGGGGAGGTCATCGTGCCTCTTTACTCATCCCTCATCAGGCCCATAATTGAGTACAATGCCCCTTTTGGGATGTACCTTACCCAGACACCTGCAGCAACTGAAGAGACCCCAAAAGTACCTCACCAAGAGGATCAAAGGGCTCAAACAGATGCCATATGCTGCCCGGTTAAAGAAACTCCAGCTCTACTCAGTGGCATACCGCCTGCTCAGAGGTGATCTGTGCCTGACATATAAAGCCATGTCCAACCCGGAATTAATGGACATGCTGCACCTCAGAAAATCCAAATCCCATCGAGCTACACGCTCGAGAGACTTGAACCTCAGCACTGAAATAAATAGGACATGCTGGAGGGACAGATTCATAACCCAGAGGCTCCCTTCACTCTGGAATAAAATCCCAGTCCAGGTTAGGCAGAGTCCCTCATTGACTCTCTTCAAGAGGAATCTTGATGAGTGGATGGGAGATCGTAGATTTACTCTGGGTATCACTTCTGTGTCACTGTTAGACAGAGGCACAGTATACTAACCTCGAAAAAGGGCATAGCAAAATTCATTTAAAATGGGTGGCGAAAGCCAAACACACTCTGGCTAGGCTTGTAAATGCCCTAGGGCAGATAACCTAGTATGAACCTATGAACCTTATCCGGGGTAGTCAGGCCACTGCTTCTAAAAGGAAAAGGCACCCTTCCCCAGAAGTTATGACACAACAGGATTCTGAGGAATCTGACTATTCAATTATTGAAGAGGAACAGCATCCCTTAACTGCTTATGAGGATTCAGATGCAGAGGAATCCATCCCTTCTGCTTCCCGCCAAAGGACCTTTCCTTTGGGGAAACCCTTCACTCCCTCAGGGAATTTTTCCAGTGGGAATCTCAGGACTTCCCACAGTCTAAGAAAAGACTTAGAGAGTTTCTGGACCTCCCAGCACAGACCCCTGGCCATCCCCCCTATTTTAGAAGTGGTGGATGATGTTTTCCATGAATCCAGCTTAGCCCCCGATGCCCTCCCTCCTGCAACCAGTAAACGTGACGGGTACTACAGAGTACCAGATTCTCACAAATACCTGTACAGAAATCCTGCTGCAGACCCAGAGGTCATTACACAGGGACCTAAAGGAGCTAAGACTAGCTCTGCCAAGAATCCTCTTCCTTCTGACAAGGACTCCAGTGCTCTAGACAGATGGGGTAAAAAAGTATACATCTCTGCAGCCTTCGCTATCAGAGCACTCAGTTGTCAGTTCCATATGTTAAAATATCAACAGCATACTTTGGAACAATTAAAACAGGAGACTGATACCTTTCCTGACTGTGCCAATTCAAAAGAGTTAGCAGATTTACTGCACTCTGTTTGTCAAGTGGCCAAACACTCATTACAATGTGGATATGATGCCCTAGAACCTCTAGCAGGGCAGCAGTGACAGGATCTGTTATTAGAAGACCTGTATGGCTGAAGGAACAACCTCTCCCTGATCATGTCAACTCTAAACTTATTGATTCACCCATAGATAAGGAGTGCTTATTTGGGGAAAAAGCAGAAGAGGTGGTTATAAAAAGATTGAAGACAAAGCAAAATCTATGCAGCCAGTAAAAGATTTCTTTCAAGTTCAACCCTCCCCCCCCCCCCACATTCAGCAGGAACTTTCCCTTCAAGCACTGGGCCTTCCCTGCACCTAGCAGACAGGGTAAGCCCCGCAAGGACAGACCATCCAGGCCCTTATCTCAGAGCCAGCAGAGAAGCAAACAGTGGACCACTTCTGTCTCTAAGGCAGGAAGTTCTAAGTCAACCTTCTATGGCAAACGCTCACAATGACTCCCCCTCCCCCCGATGCCCTCCTATCTCTCATCAAAAACTAGGAGGAAGGCTCTCCCTCTTCAAAGACAATTGGCTTTCTGTAACAAAGGAGCAATGGGTCTTAAAGATCATTTCTCAGGGATACAAATTCTCTTTCAGCAAACTCCCAATTCCAGGAGGGTACCCAGCCTTACCTCCAACAGAGGCATTGAAACAGGTGCAAACTCTCATATCCCAGGGGGCAGTAGAACCTGTCCCCTCAGATCAAACAGGCAAATGCTTTTATTCCAGACTATTCCTAGCAAAGGAAAACTGTTCCAGGATCTTCTCCTTGTCAAATCACTCCTAACTTCCCTAGGGTTCACCATCAACAAGAAGAAATCAAAACAAAACCACACCAGAAAGATCATTTTCTTGGGAGCTGTGCTAGACGCAGCATCCCAAATGGCCTTCCTATCCCCAGAAAAGCAGAGCTTCCTGCCTCCCTACTTCACCCAGCTGGCTTCCAGAAGTCACCTCACTGTGAGGAAATTCTTGCAAGCACTGGGATACATGGCATCTTGCATCCTTCTTATTCCCCTGGCCAGGCTTCACATGAGAAAGCTTCAGTAGTATTTAAAGAACCTTTGGTGCCAGCCCTATCAGTCTCTAGAGACCTCTCTCCCTCTGATCCCATCTCTATGGGTTGAGTTTCTCTCGTGGGCAGAGAGCTGTGCCAGGAATGAGGGTCTCCCCTTCATCCTCCGCCCTTCCGGCCAGACCATCACCACCAATACCTCAGACATTGCTTGTGGTGCTCGCTTAGCAGGCAGGTGCACCCAAGGTCTTTGTGATGCCCAGCAACAATCAGAAAGAAATGATGGCAGTACAGAAGTCTCTGAAATCCTTCAAACCCCATCTGACGCCAGGGGTTTTCCTTATAAAAACAGACCATAGTAATGTGGTACATCAACAAACAGTGGGGAACCCAATCTTATCCCTTGTGCAGGTTAGCCATGAGCCTCTGGCTTGCAGCCATCTCCAGGGATCTACAGTGAATTGCCCAATACCTACCAGGGGTCAACAACACTCTGGCAGACCACCTAAGCAGAAACTTACTGGACCCCCACGAATGGCAGCTCCACAGGGAAATCTTACTACAAATTACTCTGGAGTCAGGGACTCCAGAAGTGGATCTCTTTGCCTCGCACCTCAACCACCAGCTGCAAAAGTTCTGCAACAGGGAGCATCATCTCCTAGCATGGAAGGTGGATACCTTGATCTTCACCTGGAACTCCCTCTTTGTGTACACGTTGCCTCCCCTGCCCCTTATTCCCAAGGTACTGATCAAATAAGGGAGGAGAGACCAAAGGCCATCCTCATTGCTCCAGATTGGCCCAGATGGCATTGGTACCCCTTACTGCACAGCCTGACCTTACAGCCCCCCAAATAGCTTCCCCTGATCTCACACCACTTGACCCAGGTGAGGGGGAAGATACTGCACCCAGACTTACAGACTCTCAATATTTCAGCATGACTTATACCTTAAAAGCCAGCAAGTTGTCCCTGTTAAGCAAACAGGTCCTAGACATCATCACAGAGGCCAGAAGGCCCAGCACCAGAAAAATCATATGCAGTGAAATGGAAAAGATTCTGCTCCTGGAACCAGTCCAAAGGGGCCAGTACCTCCCAGCCTTCCATCCCTCTTATCTTGGATTACCTAGCTGAGTTGCTCAATAGTAGCCTCTCTTTCTCCTCTATTAAAATCCATGCCTCTGCCATTTCTGCCCATTACAATTCAGACCCACCCTCTTCTCTCATCTTTTGATTAATTCCTCAGAGGTGCTTCCAATATCAGACCTCCCAGAAGGCCTTCCATGCCACCCTGGAACCTGAATTATGTTCTAGAAAAACTAACCTTAACTTCTTTCAAACCAAACCTAACCCCTCCTTTATGCCCAAGGTGGTATCTGATGTGACCCTCAACCAGGCCATACACCTACCCACCTTTCCCAACCCTTAAAACAATGGGGAAAGAATTCTACACTCACTAGACGTGCACAGACAACTCGGATACTATCTGGACCGTACTAAACTATTCAGAAAAACAGACCAACTACTGGTCAGCTTTGGGGCAGATGGAAAGTCCTTTTCCAAACAACCCATTTCCAAATGGATATCACACTGTATTCATTTCTGCTACAGACTACATGAGAACCCCCCCCCCCAGGTCTCTCTGTACCCATTCCACTAGAGCAGCCTCCACCTCCACAGCATTCCTCAGAGCAGTCCCCACCAGTGACATCTTGGAAGCTGCCAACTGGACCTCTGTCCATACCTTTACAAAGCATTACCACCTACCTCTTTTGTCTAAGACTAGGACAGGGTTTGCCTCTGCAGTTCTGCAGGGCATGCTTACCCATGCCTAGGTCTCTAACTAATCCTTCCACCCCTCTCCTCAGCTTTGGGAATCCTCCCGCAGGTGATGGCTGCAACAGTGAAACATGAAGAACACAGTACAGTTGTGTACACTTACCATAAATGTAGATGTTCAAGTGTATTCACTGTTGCAGTCCTGGTTTCCCACCCTCCATCCCCCATATAGCATCCTCCCCTAGGGGACATAAGCTTCCCACGGTAGCTTTCTGCCACCAGGAACACTTTTCCTTATCTTCTTTTGTTTCTGATGGGTTAGGGCAAGAAAAACTAATGTAATGGTGTTGGCTGCCTTGCTTTACACTGATGACCTGATGTCAGACTACAGGCGACTGCAGCCAACGCAAAGAAAAACTGACTGGTACTCGGGCCGACCGAAGGCTACTACAGCAGGGATAGCATACAGGTGATGATTGCAACTGTGAATACTCTCGAACATCTACATTTATGGTAAGTGTACACAACTGTACTTTCTTTATCTTGCCTTGAGGTTCCAAACTTGCCAGCACCACAGTAACCACTTATTATTTTTTAATTGTTTGTTTTTCTAACCCTGAATGCTCTCATGGTGGCAGACATGATAACAATGATCTTGTTTTCCTAGAAAGTTGCTTTTTGCCCATTATGCATTGTGAGGGCCGAGTTGATGAGATTACTATGTCATGTGAGATCACATTCCTGTTCACATAGAATGGAAGTAGCTGGAAATGCTATCAAGTTTTAAAATCCTCAAAAATAATGTCAATGACATGTACGCATTTGTTTTCTTATTACATGTTGCACCGTCTAAGAAAACTTCTCACAAGATATTAAAGGTATAGCACTGATAATGTAGCTTTTTTGTGAGTTTCAGGTTCTTTCTTCATTCTCAGAGTCCACCAGAATGTCATATTTCCTAGCTTGCAAAGTTCAGCTAATTGGTGAAGGTGCTATAATTGATTAGCAAGTTTATTCAGCTTGATACTCCAAAAGCCTGAGTACGTTTATGGCCCCAAGAGAATGAAATAATCCATTTTGTTATGACAGTGTACAAAAGGTATAAATTTTGAGCCTGAATAGCTTTATGATCAGAGTACATGTAAAAACAGCATAAAAGAGTTGCAGGTTCATAGTTGTGCAAGTGTTTTTCTTGACAAAAAAACAACATTTCAGACGTGATGGTTGAAGTGATGCAAGAGTAAGGGAGACAAACCCATGAAGAAAATATGTGTACACCAAAGAAGTTGACTAGGATAGAATTGTTACAGATGAGATGAAACTGTTAAGCTATGCTTTTCATAATATGTGAAATTATAAGGATCACCCTGTTTGGCAAACTATATTTCAAGCAAAGAAGATGCTCTTTATACATAAAAACTGTAGGTAGGAAGAATACTGCAGACACTTAAGAACTTCAGAACTTCCAGTTGAGGAAGTACTAACCTGAGGTCATGGATTCGGGTTTAGTTGTCTTTAAAATATTCTGATTTTAAAGTCTTGCAGTGTGTGGGAAAATGAAATATCTAATTTTGGTGTAAAATAGAATACTCCATTTCCTAAGGGTGAGGAATTAGTAAAGCTGAATAGTTTTGTAGCAGATGAGTGGGTTTTGCACAAGTCCTTCCTCCAAGAAAAACAGTAGATGCATTGAGCAATATGTGTTGAAAGAGACATGCATCTGTACATTGTGTTAGCTGTTGACAGCTCACTCATGGAGTAACTTTAGCTTCTCTTATTCTGTAGTAACACACAAAATTACAAAAAACCTGAATACTCTTTGATTCGTGTCTGAAACTAAATGTTTTGAGACTAGTGGTATCACTTTGATGCGTTATAAATAACTGAATGACTGTAGTTTTTATCAGCCTTAATGCATTCTAAATCACTCTACAGTTTACCAACGGCTGTATTAGTCCTAATCAAATATATATATATATTTTTAATGGTAAAACTTCATATGTCTGATATATATTGTTACACAGAAAAAAAATCTGCTTTTGAAATTCCTGACTTTTGATTTTCTGACTTCAGACTTTTGTAATAGGGTGTTATGTGTTTCACAGTTTTTTCAGTTTACTACTGTGTCTGTGTGCATATGTGTGTGTGTGTGTGTGTGTGTGTGTGTGTGTGTATTTACTTTTTGAGGAGGGAGACGGCCTGGACTCTAAGGGACATTTTTCAGGCATGATCTTCTTACAGATACTCCAGAAGTACAAGTTATTTCACAACAGATAATCAGCTACAGTTAATGTGAAACCTTAAGGATCTAACCATGGAGTAACCAGCAAGGCATGTAATATATACACATGAAGCTGGATAGAAACAACAATAAGTCAGTAAGCTGCAAGTAATAAAATCCAGTTTGTTACTGGCTTTAACAAATGATGTGCATTAAGCAGGAAATATGTTTGTTAATGCATTGACTAATGGAGCTAGAGTGTACAACAGTAAGTGACCATGTCCCTAGGTAGAGATGAAACAACTACCAAAGGTAATCAATTGCAGTCCACACTGAAGAGTTAAGGATGCACCAGCCAGAAGAGATGAATAGTTGCCCAGAGTTACTTCTAAGGTATGAGTCTGGAGGATGTTAAATTAGTATGAACTGCAGTAGGTGACCATTGTACTTGCATGTTAGTCTGTGCTGGAACAAGTTGCACAAGTTAAAAAGCTCTTTAGATGAACTTTGAAAACCTTGATTAATAATGGAAGAGAAGCATGGCTACTAATGTTTGGGAGTATGGAATGTGATGGTTTAGGCTCTTTTATAAAGAAGGTTTTCTTCTGACACTATGTACTATGATATGTAAAGTGAATGAGATGATACTGTAAAGGGCAGATGTTCTTGCCCGTTACTGTCGCAGTATTCTTTACCCAAGGGATCTTCTGATAAGGATAGCCCAACATCCGGCCAGTATACCAAAACCTTAGTACTTGTAGGCATCATACGTCATATGTATGCTCCCCATGCATGGCATAGGGCATAAAGGTGGCATACAATGCACACACTCAGAACTTCTCTGCCACCAACCAATCTGAATGCCCTTCTGCTGTGCTGGTTACTAGGCCATGTTTTCAGATCTGCCCTGTTGAGGTTTCTACTCTTTTTTGTTTCTTTACATCCTAGGACTTTGGGTTTGGTGGTTTCTAAACAAACCATCTGCTCCTGGATTTCTAAGGCCATTTCTTTTTGTTATTCTATCCATGGAAAATGTCCTTCTCACATGTAAAGGGACATTCTTCTAGGGCAGTTGCCTCCTGTGGTGCTTTTTTTCAATGGTTTGGATACCAGTTTCATCCTTGAGACTGGTAGCTGGTCGTCTGTTCATACTTTCAGTAAGCATTACAAATTGGATGTTATTTTCAGCACCAGGGCAGGCTTTGACAGGGCAATTCTGCAAGTATTTGTAAAGGCTTCTTCTCTGCCTTCCTCCTCCCACGCTTCCTCTTGAGCTTTTGTACTCTCACTTTGGTTATGAGTACTGCAACAGTGATATGGAAGAACATAGTACAGTTGTGTAATATCTTACCGTAACAGTAGATGTCCTTCTCTTCACTGTCGTAGTATTCGCTGCCTCCTTCCTACCCTCTCTATTTTAGCTCTTGCCCTGTAGTTTCTTACCTTCCTGGCCAAATGTTTCTTTCTCTTCTTTTTTCTATCACCTTCTGGATATACATGTTTTTCCTGTCTTTAAAGGCATTTTGTTCCTCCTGGTGTTTTTTCATTTCTGTGTGTGTGTGTCTGTACATCAACTTTATGCCCTACATTGTATGCAGGGAGCATATATGTGGAGTACAACACCTATAAGTAGGCTTTGTTTACTGGCCAGACATTGGGCTATCCTTGGCAGGAGATCCCTTAGGTAAAAAATACTGCAACAGTGAAGAAAGGACATCTGCTGTTATGGTGAGATTTTACACAACTGTACTTTCCCTATTAATAAAGCAAGTGGTCACTACATTTTTTAAGAAAGGAAGGGTAAACAATAATACGGATTTTCCATATTAAAGTGTATTTGAAATATACAGGTTGAAGTTTAATAGGTTCACATTTGACTAGTACTCAGGGACACATTAAGTGATTTGAAAAAAAAACTCCATTCTGTACATTCTGGAAATAGTTTATTTAGCAGTGTTCAGTAAATTAGATTCCATGTTTTAACAGTGTTCCTTTTAGATCTTAAAGCAGCAAACAATCTTTGACATTTATATTTTCCTTTATTTCATCTATTGATCCTCAGCGCTTTTAAATTACTACTTCACAATAGATTGGGGTTGGCATAATTATTAAAGTATCTTATTATCACCTTTGAGGGAAACTGGCAAAACATAAAATTGAAGAAAACAGCAAAATGAGCCAGCAAACTGTGATGCTGAAGCCAATATAAATATTTTATTACATGTCAGCAAAAGAAAGAAAGAAAAACCGGTTTCGGCTAAATTTGTTACATAGCCTTCTTCAGTGTTAACAAGAAAGAGACATCACGTTTCTTTTATGCATGACATTAACCACAAAAAGCAAACTGATTGGTGAAATTACAAATGTTCATTAAGTCCTGGTGGAAAAAAGTCCACCCAATTTAATTATCCACTTCTTTTCTCTGGCATCAAGGATATTATGCCAACCAGCTTTATTTATTCTGTTGCCCCCAATTTTGTCTATTACCATAAATCTGAAAGCAGCTGTAGGATGTATTAAGGAGTGTTTATATAATGCACTACTGGGCTTCCTTTTCCTCATATCACTGATATGTTCCGATATTCTTATCCTCAGTGGTCTCGAAGTCTGACCCACATAGAATTCTGAACAACTGCATATAGTCAAATGGATCACCCATTCACTACTGCAGTTGGCAAAAAATCTGACATCAAATATATTTCCAGAATTTTTGCTTGTAAATTGTTTGGACTTCATAATTCTGTTGCAATGGCTACAATGGCCACAGGGAGAGCACCCAACAAGAGTATCCCCCATTAGAGTTGTTTGTGTACTAGAAGGTGTAAAGCTTCTGGGTCCTCATTTATAGTGGCCTAGATGTAAACCCAAATTTCTGCCCCTACGAAATGAAAAATGACATTTCTCCTGAAGAAATTGTGATAAGTTATTATTGTCCAACAGAATGTTCCAGTGTCTTTTTACACTATTCATATGTATATCCATATTTCTTCCATATGTGGTAACTAACCGGGTATCAGAGTTGGTCATTTCTTGTTTCTCCTTATATTTCTAAAGATTGCCTTTAATGTTGAAGCCCAATTGCTAGCACTCAAAACATTTCCCATTTTATAACCTCTGTCATGAAAGCTGTTAGTTAGATCTTTCCTAAAGTATTCATAAGTGGATTGCTGCGAGCAAATGCATCTCATTCTTATGAACTGTGACTTTGGAATATTCCTGGCTATATGGGGTGGATGAAAGCTGGATGCATGGAGAAGGGAATAGTATTGTGGATATTTGCGAAATACCTCAGTTTGTAAAGTATGATTGATATTTCTGGTAATTAGGACATCAAGATATGTTATTTGTTCCAAATTGTAATTCACCGCAAATTGTAGGCCCCATTTATTCTCATTAAGATAGCCCACAAATTCCAACAAATAATCCACATCCAATCTCCATACCATTCAGCAATCATCCAAGAACCTTCTCCAAATGTCCATTTCCTCCAGGTAAATGTTATGTGCATTATCATAAATCAGATGTTCTTCAACATAAGCCATGAAAAGCTCTGCATAGATGTGGGCAAAAGAAGCCCCCATCACTGTCCCTTGTATTTGCCAATAGCATTGTTCCTGGTAGAAAAAGACATTTTTAGTAAGGACATGTACAGTGAGGCATATCAAAAAGGTGTTAAAACCAGGTTGATATAAATCCGATTTGTATAGCCAGTATTCTATGGCTTCCAAACCGGCCCCATGTGGTATATTGGTGTAAAGTGCACTGACATCAAGTGTACATAATAACCATCCCTGTTCCAATTGTGTTTCAGAGATAATGTGTAAAAATTCAGTAGTGTCCTTGATTCTTGAGCGGACCCATTTCAGTAGTGGCTGCAGAAATTTGGTGAGAAATTGTGAAAGGGGCTCAGTGATGGAACCTCTGCCTGATACAATCGGTCTGCCTGGTGTATTGTAAGGATCCTTATGAGTCTTGGGTAAAAAGTATATATATTGGTTCATAGGATCCGACTCTTTAAGATGATACATAGTTGTGTCAGAAATAATACCCTCCTGCCTGGCAGATAATAAAAAATCTTCAATTTGTTTTTTGAATCAAAATGTTGGATCCAAAGGCATGTTAACATAACACTCATCACTAAGTTGTTTATGTGCTTCAGTATCATATTGAGCCCAACTCCTGACCACAACTGCCCCACCTTTATCAGCAGAGAGGATGACCAGATCATTGTTATTTTCTAGATCATGTAGGGCCTCAAGTTCAATCCTTGAGCGGTTATTATCCTTACAACTCAACTCTCTAGAATGAAAATGCAGATCCTTCAGTACACTTGTCTGAAATAGTTGAACATTATGATGCATGGGTGGTACAAATTTGGACTTGTGGTAGGTGAAGACCCTATCAGAATCCCAATCAGTAGATCCTTGAAAGTGTAGTTTTAAGTTCAGTAGCCTACAAAATGCTAAAACATCCTGAGCTAAATGTTCCTCAGAAATGAAAAAAAAAAACCCAGAATGAAGTTAAGACCTTTATTGAGTAAACTAACTTGTGTTTGTGACAAGGTAACATTTGAAATATTTAGAACATTGTTATTACATGTATTCATTTCTGAATTAACAGTTTCAACAACCCCTCCACGTTGTCTATTTTTGGAGTGTTTTCTCCGTGCTCTTTTATAGTGGGGCCTAAAGGGGCTGTGGTGTTGCTTCTTTTTGGGGTAGGTGAATCTGAAACCTGCTGTATGTCCAAGTCCATGGCTGATGAGGTGTCATCTGTTGATCTCTCAACACCAGTCGGGCATTTTTTAAGACTAGATCTGGGACATTTCCTTTAGTTACCCTAGTGTTACCCTCCTCAAATCTGACATGTTTATTATAACTGAATGGGTTTCCCTATTCATAATCAGTTTTATCCCACTCGAATTTGCAGACTTTCCTCTCACGTAACTGTTGTTATGAAGTGAGGAGGTCCTTGCTTAGTTTACGAAGACCCATGTCATAAAAAGGTTGTCCCTCAAAAATGTTTGTTTCCTCACATAACTTGGTTATATCCTCAATATCCCTGTCTATAGTTTTGTCATGATAATTGGCTAATTCTGCCACAAAAGCCATAGATGTTTGTTGCTGTATGGTAGCCCACTGCCCTGCCAATTCTGCATCAATCTCATTAACACGTGGTTGCATCCTTACTCTGAGACCTCTTGGTGAGATGCCTTTGGCCAAATAGGCTTTAAAAAGCCTGGAATGCCAGACATTCAATCTCAAGGATCTCATACTTTTATTCAATTTCTAAAATAGTGCTCCACAGACATACTTCGGTCCCTCAGTAGTGGTCCTGGTGTCCCCTTGGTTATTGTTGCCTACCCTAAAACCCCCCAAATCCTACTTATCAGCAGATAATCCTGATAATATTTTGGTTAGATCCATATTCGGTGGATACACAATTGGATGTGAGTTTATAACAAAAGACACGCACTGAATATATACCCAATATAAATGAGTAATTGCTTAGCAGAGAGAAAACAACTGAACTATTACTTAACAAAAACCCTTTGTAGTCAGTGACACATATACCAACAAACTAATTCAAAAAATATAATAGTTCAAAAGCTCTTTGTAACATTCCTTTTGAACATGACTCGTTGTTCCTTAAATTAAATATGAACCATAATAGCCCTCACCATAAAATTCCAAACAATAAGCATTAATTTGGCAATGTTACGTCCATATAACATCCATTAAAAATGAATGGCATCAGTTTCGGAATGATAGTCGTAGTAGCCACTATATGTTTGTTCACACTTATATAATGATGTAATCTGCAAAGAGGTGAACCATAATAGCCCTTGCCAATAAGTCCCAAATATGGTTATACCATTTACCTAAGCAATGCAGTGTCCACAAAAAATGTATATTACTAAATATATCAAAAACACTGCATGTTTGTTAGTAAAAATGGACCACCATGGCTAATGCTAGGTAATAACATCATTTAGTCAATGCTACGTCCACCTCAAAATGCGGCACAAACAACCACCATATAACAATATATTTCAAAACAACAAATATACAGAAAAAAGCGTTCTCCAAGGAGAAACAAAAACTGTATAAACCAACACACCTCATGGAACCAGACCTGATATGATACCAAATGAAGAGTCCAAAGTAAAATTCTTCCGTTTATTCACAGCCACAAAGCAAGTCAAGTGCTTTCATCTGCCACACTATAGGACTTTATCAAAACAGTTAGCATCCAGTCACTATGTTCTTTGATCCTTGAATTAATTAACTGCAATTAAGTACTTAAGTAATTCAATTATGCAATAAAAATGTTCATGAACTTTTAAAACATTTAAGTAATCATTCTAAAATCACAATATATTAGTTATTACCATTTTAAATTAATATAATTGTTATTAATGAATATTAAATAATTATTAATATGAATACAAAACAAACATATGTTGTTCAAAAACTTTCTATAAAAACTTTCACAGTTCATAGTTTAGTCGCTCTTTCTTTAAGTATAGGTACAATGGAAACATAGTCATTCAGACCTGGAAGGTGGGTGGCATTTAACAAAGTCTGCCATCTATACTCACTTCTATATATGTTATTAGACCAGTTCCCCCCTCTAATATCTTTCTTAATAATTTCCAATATACCAAAACAAAATCCTTGCCTAACCCCACAAGAGAGTGTATGCTTGTATAACGCGTTGATAGTATTGTGTGCCTCAATATCATATAAATGTTCATATATTCTTTTAAATAGGGATCTCTCTGTTTTCCCCACGTAGAACATGTAACAGTCTTGACAAATAACTACATACTAACCCACTGCTATCACAGTTCCCTTTTTTCAAGTAAATCTTTCTCTGGGGGTCACCTACCATTAATTCCTTACCTGTGTAAATTTAGGGACAATACTTGCATAAACCACAAGTAGTTGTACCTCCTTGGGCAGGTTGTTGGTGGATGGGATGTTCAAACAAAAATTTCAAATTATGTCCCACCTTAGCTGTAAATAATGGTATTTCTTCCAGTTTGTTACTTAGCTCATGGTTACATTGTAATATTAACCAGTTGTGAATCAAAATATCCTTGACTTTACCATCAAAAGTTCCAAACAGTGTAACCATAGTGTTGGTGTTTTCTTGTTTTTTATTATTGTTGGGTCTCCCCATACTATTTGTGGATGTATCTTGACCTAAAAGTGGAACAAATTTGTTTCCCCCACCGCCTCAGAATTTCGTCAGCCAAATCATAAACCATTTTTGGGGGTACCCTCTGGCCAAAAACATAGAACTCAAATTTCCTAGTTCTAATTTAAAATCCATAATAGTGGAGCACATTCTGGCTCCTCGGATTATCTGGCTTCTAACTAGGTTTCTTTTGATGTAATATGGGTGGTTACTTTCAAATGCCAAAAAACTGTTAGATTATGTGGACTTGCGAAAAACCTTGGATGTAAACCCTTGTGTTTCATAGTTCTTTTTAATGGTGACATCCAGGTAGTTAATTTATGTAGTATGGAAATTGTAAGTGGACTTAAAATATTCACAAATGTTTATGTATTCACAAAATTCTTTACCAATTCTTCTTCCCTTTTCCATAAAACAAATCATCCAGGTAACGCAAGTAAACAAACCAACCTTCTTCAAAACCTGAGTTGAAAATGTATCTCCTTTCCCATGCTGCTACCACTAAATTGGCATACATTGGGGCATAGCTTGACCCCATGGCAACACCTCTTAGCTGCCTGAAAAATTCACTTTCAAAACTAAAGTAGTTGTGCTGTAAAATAGTCTCCATAGCATCAATAATAAAATTGAAAAAAGTCCCCCTCAATGTAATATATTCTAATAAAGCCTCTGAAAATAATTCCAATCCTGTTTCATGTGGTATGGAGCTAAACAAGTCTACTACATCTATGGTAGAAAATCCCTTAGATTCTAAGAAATATTCTTGTTTAATTCTTCCAAGGAAGTCCCATGAATCTGTTAACACATGCTTAATAGGAATTGATGTATCTTTCAATAAACGGTCAATAAAAACCCCCAATGAGTAAGTAGAACTGTTGTGTGCTGCTATAATGAGACAGTCTGATGGGTGAAAAACATTTTTATGCACTTTTGGAATTAAACAAAAATCTAAAAGTGTGTTCATTAATCACACCCTGGAATAAACTATCTTCCAGGAATAGCTTTACCTTTTTATGAGCTATGTCTATTTCACCTCTGGAAACTATTTCATAGTGATCTGTGTCACAGAGTGTGTTTGCTATTTCATTCACATAGTCTTCTTTTTCCACCAAAACCACCCCACCCCCTTTATCAGGTCTCATCACCCTGTATCGATCTGAGTCCGTTAGTTTTTTCACTTCTAAGGCTTCCTCTCCTGTGAGGTTAAAATTTTTATTTTTATGCAAATAATAGGCTAGATAGATTTCCTTTGTACATATTCTTTCAAAATCCACTAAAGTAGGATATATAGGTGGGTTGTATCAGCTCATTCTCTTGAATCTATTACCTACTGGGGTTCTTTCTGTCTCTTGTTTAAACGGTAGCTGAAAATTCAATTTCCTAATATAAATTTTAAGTTCTGTGAGTACATCCACTATATATACGTTATCCCCAGGTACAAACTTAAACCATTTCCTAAAAAGAGAGAAATGTGCATCAGTGATTTCCATGTCTGTATAATTATAAGATGTCAAAAAATATATGTATATCCAGTTGGTCCCATATGGTCATAGATTGTATATTTCCCAAAATCATAATGTACAATTATACAATCATAAGTATAGACCAAACAGTCGCCCCTTCATCAATCATTAATACAGGCAGGTCTGTCGTTCAATACCTTATGTATGGTTGGTAATTGTAAACCTTAAGTTAGCAAAAAATTGTAAAGACACCCAATCAAAAAACATTGTTTGCACATATAACAAGAATATATAAAGTATATCCAGTTCATCCCATATGCTCATAGGCCTATATCTGGATAGAGAAGTGTATATTTCCAAAAACCATAATGTAAAATTATACAATCATAAGTATAGACCAAACAGTCGCCCCTTCATCGATCATTAATACAGGCAAGTCTGTCATTCAATACCTTATGTATGGTTGGTAGTTTTGAATATTTAGTTAGCAAAATCTTATAAAGATACCCGATCACAAAACATTGTTTGCACATATAACAAAAAATATAAATAGGCCACCTTATTTCCATATGATGTAGATTAGACCTTAATAAACATGTTATGTCCTTTAATAGGACAAAATGTGACGCCCATAAAATAGCAGTTATGCAACATAAACCCAATCTGCCCATCAGTTAGGAAAGTCCATGACATATATGCAAAATACCCCCGACCCTTGGTGACCAGATAGTGAATAAACATGTAGAAAACAAAACAATAAGTCAATAAAAGTCAATTACATCTGGTAGAGATGTCAGCCAAACAACAACAGCCTGGAAATCCTTCTTCATGCTGAACGATAAACCCTCTGCCAGAATGTTAACAGTTAGTCCCAAAATGAACCACAAGCAAATTCGTAAACCCACAACTGCAGTAAAGATCTAGATAAATCCAAAAAATAAAGTCTAACAACCGAATGTTCTCCTTAAACTCATAGTATTTGTTTTAACGTTCCATGTAAAATGACGGTTATGCAACACAACCCCAGTCTACCCATCAATTAAAGACACCCATAGCATATGGGCAAAATGCACCCACAGGCCCCTTTAGTGGCCAAGTAGTAGATATAAATGTAAAAAACAGAATTATAAGCCAATGGAAGTCAATTACATCTTATAGGGATATCAACCAAACCCCAGCAGCGTAGATAACCTCAGTCGTGTTTTTACTGTTATACATAAAATTGCCCATAAGACCATTTAGCCTATTACTTGCCTATGAACATATAATGTAGGATGTTTACAGGTAACTGTTTGAAATGTCATGATCTGCTAGACCAAGTCCCGAAATATGGAGGCTGAATGGCTGAAAGATTGGACATATCCATATACATTGGATATATTAAATTTGAGAAGTTATAAGAGATATGGGAACACAGGTTGATAGCAACCTGTATTTTGATCACCACATTGCCACTGTGATCAGAAAGTCCTTCTATGTGGCACATCTCATTACAAAGGGTTTTGCATCCAGGAAGAAAGAGGTCATTGTCTCCCTCTACTCTTCCCTCATTAGGCCAGTCATTGAGTACAATGCCGCATTTGGCATGCACCTCACTAGACACCTGCAACAACTGGAGAGGCTGCAAAAGTACCTCACAAAGAGGATCCTAGGCCTTAAACACTTGTCCTATATGGACAGACTCAAAAAGCTCCAACTATTCTCTGTATCATATCGCCTACTTAGAGACGATCTCTGCTTGACTTAAATGCTACATCTAAAGAAATCCCAATCCCTCCACACCACATGCTCCATAGACTTCAACCTCATTACCACAATTAACAGAACATGCTGGAGGGACAGGTTCATAACCCAGAGACTGCCCATGCTCTGGAACAGACTTTCCATACATGTCAAGCAGAGCACTTCGCTGACCCTCTTCAAGAGAAATCTTGATGAGTGGATGGGAAACAGAAAATTCACCCTGGGGATAACTCCAGGAGCTCTATACAACAGAGGCACTGGGAACTAAGGTTGGATGGCACTATGCCAGGGTAATCCTATGGCTAGGCTTGTAAAGGCCACAGGGCCATTAGCCTAGAACACACCTATGAACCTGTGCCATTTTTCTCCAAAGTATGGCAATCTCAGAGCTGGTATGCATAAGTTCTGGAGTGCGGGGGCTTGCAAAAAGAAGTTTTAAGGAGAAGCGCTATTGCTGTAGGGAAATAAATGTCACATAGTCCCATCTTCAGATCTTGTAAAGTAATGTAGAAGCCTGGAAAGGTTCAGTGTTCCATGTTTTCCTGTGTTACGGGGAAATATGAAATTACTCAATATATTTACCTTACAAAAAGAAGATAAAGGCAAGATTATAGCAAGCATAAAGTAATTAGAAATTATAATGAGCCTAGATGGATTAACCCCTTCACGACTGGATAAAAGCTTCTCATATCAATGAGTGGAGAGTATCCTCTCACATAGCACATATTCTTGCTTCCTGGACTATGTTGCAATGCACACACCCACACACACACACACACACACACACACACACACACACACACACACACACACACACACACACACACACACTCTGTATGTGCTAGCGCAGGCGCGCGTGTGTGTGTGTGTATTTAGGCACACACCTGTATGTAGAGGAACAAAGTGGCTGCACCTGAAGAGCATACAGAGTGGATTTGCACCACAGCTGGATTTTCCTATTAGTGACAGATCTGTGAGGGAAAGTGTAGGAGTTTTTCCTAAGCAGCTATGGAGGATTCCATGGGTGGAGCTACATGTAGGCAGAATACAAAATTATTGGTACTGCCAGAAAATGGGAGATTCCTGAGAAAACGGTGAGAAGGAGACTAGAGGACTAGGAAGGTCAACTGGAAGGCATATCTTCAAGCTTTACCGGAGGAATTGTTATTCTGTATTCAGGGCTAGCCTTAGGTAAACTGTTGCCCTAAGTGAAAAGGCTCCCTGGTGCCCCCTCCCCCTGAAACCCAACTCATTCTGGCCAACTCATAGTATCCACATTACTTTTTTCTTCCCTTTTTTCTCATAGTTTTTCTTGCTCTTTTTCTTTTTTTTTTCTTCCTCTCACTCTTTTTTTCACTATACTGGCCTGTTTCTCATGTCCAGTCTGTGTTGGGTCTACCAGCCACTCAGTTTTCCCCCTCCCAGACTTATCTGGTATTTTCATGCTGGGGATGGTCATGGATTCAGTGCTACAGCGCTCAGCACGTCTGAACTTCTTTCCAGAAGGAGTCTTAACTTATAGCCTCCCTATTTTGCCCTTCCTTTTTATGGCAGCTCAGCCAGGCACACTTTCGACCTGCTGACCATGAGTTACTAGAGATGTCCCTGGGCCCCACCAAGGATCGTCACTGAGAGGCACCCATGTGCCACCCTCTCTGCTGCTTCATCAGTTGTCTAAGCTGCTAATTGAACCTGGGTTGTCATTAGGGATTTATCTCTCTACACCACCAGAGTGGCTACTGTTTGTCTTGCTCTTCATTTTTTCCTGTAGTTATTCATTCATTATTTCAACATACTGTATCTGCAGTCTGATAACTATGTAGGAAGCAACCGCATTAAGTTGGAAATTGGGGGCCACAAGGCCCCCAGAAGTCATAGGGGTTCTAGATGCTTTGCGGTGCATTTTAGAATTTTTTTAAAACAAGGGGAGGGAGGTTGGCTTAGTGGTTAAAGTGTGTTTACCTTACAAACACAACATGCAGGGTTTAATTCTAAGCCCATGTCAAAAATCATTTATACTGCCTTGATGTGTGGGGGCCACAAACTCACCAATGTTCTGAAGGTCTGGCTATTCTATGATGTATTTATCCCTTATTTTTTGAGAGATGACTGTTAAACTGAGCAAGTGACAGCAGGGTCAGTTGGTTAGACAACCCCCACCAAGTAGTTATAGCCACTGCTATGTGCAATTCAGATGTGTGTGATGTTGATAAAAGAGGATGACTGTGTAACATATTTCATTTATGTTACAAACACTTGCCTCACATTAAAGTATTGCACATTGCTTCACACAGTCACATTAGTCCTGCAAAAAATAAAAGAATAAGCAAATTCAGGCAGATATTTTCCTCTACAGAAGACAGTCACAGCAATTGTATCTAATTTTTGTGGGGATATCCAGTGTCAGGTTAGGTGCTCCATCTTACTTCTCACAAATGCACAGTAGTCCTGCTCAGTCAAATAGTGACTGTTTAAAGTGAGCAAATGACATGAGCATAAGTTACTTTCATCCAACCAACCCAAATCACCATCCAGCAGTTATAGCCACGGCATCTAAAATGTATATAATATTCTTTCACACCCATGCATACCTCTCAGCTGTCAAGATTTTTGCAGAATATCCAGATTTTTGCCTCTTATTTTTAGTTTGTTCGTTATAAAATGTGTGGTTTTCTGGCAAATCAATGAGGATTGAATTCAGTAAATAATGACATACATTTGAGTTTCAGACTTCATATCCTTCAGAAAATGCATGATGAAACAAATACTGTTACCCCAGCAACTTTCTAAGTTTGTAAGAGCAATATTTAAAATATGCCCCGATTTTTTTTGGCCTTTGTCCCCCCTTCCTAGTTATTTTGTTTTTGTTCAAATAGCCATTCTGAACATGAGAGGCTGTTACGCTCTGTTATATGGAGCTGTGGCACTCTTACAGTATAATGTTTTGAAACTGTAGGCTGTTTTTCTGTAGTCCAGATTGGAAATATTTCACATTGCGTAAATTACCTCCAACCACCAGAACTATTTTTAATCTACCCACCTTTAAATGGTCCCTAAAAGAATACCTTACAAAATCTTGGACCCACCAGAACTATTTTTAATCTACCTACCTTTAAATGCTTCCTAAAAGAATACCTTACAACATCTTGGACCTGCTCCTGTGCCCATTTTGGCTGAACATACTCACTATACTTCTCTGACCCTTACTTATTTACAGTATAAATATATTACAGTATAAATGTAGAGAGTGTGACTGTGTTAGGTTTGTATTATGTCAATAAAATTCCATTACAAAATTTATATAAATGTATATAATTAGTCTGCAGTTCACTTTCATTTTTTAGCAAGTTTATTTAAGCAGAAAAATAAAAATTTGGTTTCTTGCATAGTGTGAAGAATAACAGAAATTTTAAATTAGTATTCCAACAAAGTTTTTCCACATTTCCTCCTGTGTCACAGAATGTAAAAGCATTCTAGCAGACTTTCCATAGACCTTTTAGGGTCTGCACGTGCCCCACCCCACTGTAATCCATAATACAACATTACTTACAAAGGTTTCAGTCCTAAACAGGAAGGTAATTTCAATAACTGTCACAAGTCTCTCCATTAATAAATGCAGTAATACAGCCCTTTATCCCTTTGGGGTTTCAATATATACTCCACACCTCTTCCTACAGGTGCACCATGCAAGTTCCTTTTATGCTATTTGTAGTCATCTCTCTTGACCGATAAACCAGGATTATAACCTTAGCAGAAGTAATAGCTGTGAGATGGCTCCAAGTCAGCTGACTCATATCACCTTCCTGCATGCCACATTCTCTGAATTAAAGGAAAACCCTGCCCGTAGTGCAGTAGAACATTTACATGGATTATTACTTTGCTCAGGTGTCACTCTGTTGCATGACCCCTCCTTCAGCTCAGAACCACTTGATCTAGCTCCACTGGATGGGCTGTTGTCCAAATACAGTCCATTCATGTTGAAGTGACTGCAGCTAGAATGGTGCTAGATCTAAGGTGCAGGAGGATCAAGGCTCATTGTAACTATTTGCTTTTTTCTGTATAGTCCCTGTAGTGGGAATGTGTTCAGTTACTAAAACAAACTATCTGCCTAACAGATCATATTTTGTGCTCATTTGATTCATGAACTTCTTACCGATGTAACAGATAGCATGTTCACCCACATCGCCAACTGATGTAACAGGATTTTCATACACATCTCTAATTGATGTAACAGATAGCTTGTTCATCCACATCTCTAAGTGATGTAACAGATAGCGTGTTCATCCACATCGCTTAAGTGATGTAACAGATAGCTTGTTCATCCACATCTCTAACTGATGTAACAGCATGTTCATGCACATCTCTAACTGCTGTAACAGCATGTTCATACACATCTCTAAGTGATGTAACAAATAGCATGTTCATACAGATCTCTAAGTGATGTAATGGATAGCATGTTCATGATAGCATGTTCATCCACATCTCTAAGTGATGTAACAGATAGCATGTTCATACACATCTCTAAGTGATGTAACAGATAGCATGTTCATACACATCTCTAAGTGATGTAACAGATAGCATGTTCATACACACCTTTAAGTGATGTAACAGATAGCATGTTCATCCACATCTCTAAGTGATGCAACAGATAGCATGTTCATCCACATCTGTAAATGATGTATCAAACCAGACTAACTCTCCTCTACTATGCGTTAATAACTATAATTTAGTTTAGTTATGTTACTTAATCCAGACATACCCGGGATTATCTCTAACCTTGGAATTTGTATAACTTGTTAAATATGTATTCACTGTATATATTGTATCTGTAATCTTAACTGTTTATCTTGGAGCTTTTCCTCCCGAGGCCTCCGCTGAAAATAGACATGAATCCAGTCGGACTATCCTGGTCAACAAATGTAAAATAAATAAATTAAATAAATAAAATGATGTAACAGATAGCATGTTCATACACATCTCTAAGTGATGTAACAGCATGTTCATACACATCTCTATGTGACGTAACAGCATGTTCATCCACATCTCTAAGTGATGTAACAGATGGCATGTTCATCCACATCTCTAAGTGATGTAGCAGGATGTTCATACACATCTTTAAGTGATGTACTAGCATGTTCATCCACATCTGTAAGTGATGTAACAGATAGCATGTTCATGTGATGTAACAGATAGCATGTTCATACTTATCTCTAACTGGTGTAACACATAGCATGTTCATCCACATCATTAACTTGAGACAAGGTTCTACCTGTACTCACAGTAGCAGTGTCTGGGTATATTAAGAATTGTTTGGAAAAATATGGAGCCATTAACATTTGTTCTTAACATAGCATATCTTTCATTTGCCTAAAGGCTTGTTTTGTTTCAGTTTTCCCTTAACATTCAAGGGATCTTTACCCTTGGACAGCATAGTCTGGGAGCAAACAATGGTACATTTATAGTAATAGTAACCAGTGCCAAAAAGCCTTTAATCTGTGTTTTAGTGGTGGGTGTCATACCTCCCAACTGTACAGATTTTTGGAGAATGTCCAGATGTTTGCCTCACATTTTTGGTCCGTTTTTCATAAAATTGTGGTTTTCTGGCAAATTAGTGGCAAATCATTAAAGACTGAAGTTAGAAAATAATGACAGATATTTGTATTTCAGATTTCATACCATTCAGAAAAGTAATACTAAAGTAAAACCTCTTATTCTATCAACTTTCTAAGTTTGTAAGAGCAATATTTAAAAATTGTGCCTATTTTTGGGCCTTTGTCCCCCCTTTATTTATGGCTTTCTCCAGATCTCTTGCTGTAAGAGGTTGAATGGTATAGTTGGTGTGGACCAGTTTTGCACTGTTAAACTTTTTTAATCTGTGGTTTTACTGTCCAATACAATATGCTAATGCTTTGACTCTCAACTTCACCTAGTCATCTAGCAAAACTTGGATTAATCAATCTCAACTCATACTATACCCAAATAAGACCAAAATAATCCTGCTCACTCTCGGTTCTTACTCATATGACAAAACCAATTTCTTTATCCCCTCTTCGAATTTTACTACAATAAAAAATACTTCCCCTTGCAAAATTGTTACACATACTCATAGATGACAAATTAAATACAATGCAATTGACACATAACACAGGTTATCAAGTAATCCCATAAAAAGCCAGGGATACTGTATTATGCCAAACTGTATCTCACAGAAAAAAGCTGACAAAGTGCAGAAAGAATTTTCCTATGACCTAGCCTTATCTATTCCTACCCATTTTCAGTAACCTACATGTAACTCACCAAGCTATACTTGAGCAATACCATAACAAAATAGCAAATATGCATCCTGGCTGCCTAATATTTATTTTTATTTTTTTATGTAACCTTTGCTGACCTTGAAACTCCAACTTGGAATGAAGCCAATTTCAGCAGAGGCCTGGGGAGAAACACTCCAGGCACACGTCTTTGTAATGAGAGAGGAAACTGGAGCACCCAGAGGAAACCCACACGAATGCAGGGAGGACATGCCGACTCCACACACAAGGCACCCCAGCTGAGAATCCAAACAGAGGACCTCTTGCTTTGATGCAACCGTTGCACCACTGTGACATCCAAATAATAGGACACATGATTGTTTTGTCATCAACAAAAGCAAGTGACCTGACTTCCCACACTAGCAAAGATATACCCAGCTGAAGCTACCTGATATTATATTGTACCATCCTAAAAATGCCCCTCATTGGACATCATCCTACAGCAGTACACTGCCACCATGGATGCACGTTCTAAAGACATATATTAAACCAAACTATACAAGACTTTCAGGAAACCTTCTTCTTACAGTACCTAAGTTCTGGAAAAGCACCCCTCCCAATCTTAGACAAATCAGCCATTTATACAATTTCAAAATGAAAATGAGAGACTATCTCCAAACTTCGAGAATCTATCATTGTTTTTCATTACTGGACTCATCGAGCTAAATGTTTGTATATTGCAGCTGTATAGAACGTCTGAATTGCTTCTCCTCATTCGCATTATTGTTTGTGACACTATTTCCCTATCCCCATGTCCATACTGTGACCTACTCACATATTCCCAGCTAATACTACTACTGTCATTGCACTCATTGAACTAACCTCCGTGCACATTCCCAGCTAATACTACTACTGTCATTGGACTCCAGTACTGACCTCCGGACACATTCCCAGCAAATACTATCACTGTCATTGCACTCACTGTACTGACCTCTGCATACATTCTCAGCTAATACTACTACTGTCATTGCACTCATTGTAGTGACCTCCGGACTAATCCCAGCTAATACTACTACTGTCACTGCATTCATTGTTCTGATCTCCGGACACATTCCCAGCTAATACTACTACTGTCATTCTAGTCACTGTACTGACCTCCAGACACATTCCCAACTAATAGTATTACTGTCATTCCACCCATTGTACTGACCGCCAGACACATCTCCAGCTAATACTACTAGTGTCGTTGCACTCACTCTACTGATATCCGTACACATTCCTAACTAATACCACTACTGTCATTGCACTCACTGTACTGACCTGCTCACAAATTCCCAGCTAATACTACTACAGTCATTGCACTCATTGTACTGACATCTGGTCACATTCCCAGCTAAAACTACTACTGTCATTGCAATCACTGTACTTACCTCCAGACACATTCCCAGCTAGTACTACTACTGTCTTTGCACTCAACATACTAACCTCTGGACACATTCCCAGCTAATATTACTACTGTCATTGCAATGACTGTACTGACCTCCGGACACATTCCCAGCTAATAGTACTACTGTCATTGCACTCACTGTACTGAAATCCAGACACATTCCCAGCCAATACTACTGGTGTCATTGCACTCACTGTACTGATCTCCAGACACATTCCCAGCTGATACTACTACTGTCATTGCACTCACTGTACTGACCTGCTCACACATTTCCAGCTAATACTACTACAGTCATTGCACTCATTGTACTGGCCTCCGGACACATTCCCAGCTAATACTACTACTGTCATTGCGCTCACTGTACTGACCCCCAGACACTTTCCCAGCTAATATGATTACTGTAATTGCACTCTTTGTACTGACCTCCAGACACATTCCCAGCTAATACTACTGCTGTCATTGCACTCACTGTACTGACCTCCGGACACATTCCCAGCTAATAGTGCTACTGTCATTGCACTCGCTGTTCTGAGCTCCGGACACATTCCCAGCTAATACTACTACTGTCATTGCGCTCACTATACTGACCTCCATACGCATTCCCAGCTCATAGTACTACTGTCATTGCACTCATTGTAGTGACCTTGTACACATTTCCAGCTAATTCTACTGCTGTTATTGCACTCACTGTACTGACCTCCGGACACATTTCCAGCTAATGCTACTTCAGTCTTTGCCCTCGTTGTACTGTTCTACGGACACATTCCCAACTAGTAGAACTACTGTTATTGCACTCACTGTCCTGAACACGGTACACATTCACAGTTGGTACTACTACTGTCATTGCACTCATTGTACTGACGTCCGGACACATTCCAGCTAATACTTCTACAGTCATTGCACTCACAATACTGATCTCCGGACACATTCCCAGCTAAAACTACTACTGTCATTGCACCCATTGTACTGACTTCCAGACACTTTCCCAGCAAATACTACTACTGTCATTAAACTCAGTGTACTGACCTCCGGACACATTCCAACTTATACTACTACATTACTACTATAGTCATTGCACTCACTGTACTAACCTCTGGACACATTCCCAGCTAATACTACAACTATCATTGCACTTACCATACTGACCTCCGGACACATTCCAGCTAATGCTACTATAGTCATTGCCCTCATTGTACTATCCTCCGGACACATTCCCAACTAGTAGTACTTCCGTTATTGCACTCTCTGTCGTGACCACCGTACACATTTCCAGCTAATACTACTACTGTCACTACAGTCATTGTACTGACCTCCGGCCACATTCAAGCTAATACTTCTTCAGTCATTGCACTCAATGTACTGACCTCTGGACACATTCCAAGCTAATACTACTACTGTCATTGCACTCATTGAACCAACCTCCGTGCACATTCCCAGCTAATACTGCTGCTGTTATTGCACTCATTGTACTGACCTCCTGACACACTCCAGCTAATACTACTACAGGCATTGCACTCATTGTACTGATCTCTAGACACATTCCAGCGAATACTACTACTGTCACTGCAGTCATTGTACTGACCTATGGCCACATTCTAGCTAATACTTCTTCAGTCATTGCACTCACTGTCGTGACCTCTGTACTCATTCCCAGCTAATACTACTACTGTCATTGCACTCACAATACTGACCTCTGGACACATTCCCAGCTAAAACTACTACTGTCATTGCACTCATTGTACTGACTACCAGACACTTTCCCAGCAAATACTACTACTGTCATTACACTCATTGTAGTGACCTCCGGACACAGTCCAGCTAATACTACTATTGTCTCTGCACTCATTGTTCTGATCTCTGGACACATTCCCAACTAATACTACTACTGTCATTCCACTCACTGTATTGACCTCCAGACACATTCCCAGCTAATAGTATTACTGTTATTCCACTCATTGTACTGACCGCCGGACACATTTCCAGCTAATACTACCAGTGTCATTGCACTCACTTTACTGACCTCCGGACACATTCCCAGCTAATACTACTAGTGTCATTGCACTCACTCTACTGATATCCGTACACATTCCTAATACCACTACTGTCATTGCACTCACTGTACTGACCTCCAGACACATTCCCAGCTGATTTTACTACTGTCATTACACTCACTGTACTGACCTGCTCACATATTCCCAGCTAATACTACTACAGTCATTGCACTCATTGTACTGACATCTGGCACATTCCCAGCTAAAACTACTACTGTCATTGCACTCACTGTACTTACCTCCAGACACATTCCCAGCTAGTACTACTATTGTCTTTGCACTCAACATACTCACCTCCGTACACATTCCCAGCTAATACTACTAGTGTCATTGCACTCACTGTACTGTCCACCAGACACTTTCCCAGCTAATACGATTATAATAATTGCACTCTTTGTACTGACCTCCAGACACATTCCCAGCTAATACTAATACTGTCATTGCACTCACTATACTGACCTCCATACGCATTCCCAGCTCATAGTACTACTGTCATTGCACTCATTGTAGTGACCTCTGTGCACATTCCCAGCTAATACTACTGCTGTTATTGCACTCACTGTACTGACCTCCGGACACATTCCAGCTAATACTTCTACAGTCATTGCACTCACTGTCATGACCTCTGTACACATTCCCAGCTAATACTACTACTGTCATTGCACTCACAATACTAACCTCCGGACACATTCACAGCTAAAACTACTACTGTCATTGCACTCATTGTACTGACTTCCAGACACTTTCCCAGCAAATACTACTACTGTCATTACACTCAGTGTACTGACCTCCAGACACATTCCAGCTAATACTACTACAGTCACTGCACTCACTGTACTAACCTCTGGACACATTCCCAGCTAATACTACAACTATCATTACACTCACCATACTAACCTCCGGACACATTCCAGCTAATGCTACTATAGTCATTGCCCTCGTTGTACTATACTCCAGACACATTCCCAACTAGTAGTACTACGGTTATTGCACTCTCTGTCCTGACCACCGGACACATTTCCAGCTAATACTACTACAGTCATGGCACTCATTGTACTGACATCTGGACACAATCCAGCTAATACTACTGTCATTGCACTCATTGTAGTGACCTCCGGACACAGTCCAGCTAATACTACTATTGTCAATGCACTCATTGTTCTGATGTCTGGGCACATTCCCAACTAATACTACTACTGTCATTCCACTCACTGTATTGACCTCCAGACACATTCCCAGCTAATAGTATTACTGTTATTCCACTCATTGTACTGACCGCTGGACAAATTTCAAGCTAATACTACCAGTGTCATTGCACTCACGTTACTGACTTCTGGACACATTCCCAGCTAATACTACTAGTGTCATTGCACTCACCCTACTGATATCCGTACACATTCCTAATACCACTACTGTCATTGCACTCACTGTACTGACCTCCGGACACATTCACACCTGATACTACTACAGTCATTGCACTCACTGTACTGACCTGCTCACAAATTCCCAGCTAATACTACTACAGTCATTGCACTCATTGTACTGACATCTGGACACATTCCCAGCTAAAACTACTACTGTCATTGCACTCACTGTACTTACCTCCAGACACATTCCCAGCTAGTACTACTACTGTCTCTGCACTCAACATACTGACCTCCTTACACATTCCCAGCTAATACTACTATTGTTATTGCACCCACTGTACTGACCTCCAGACACTTTCCCAGCAAATACTACTGCTGTCATTGCACTCAGTGTGCTGACCTCTGCACACATTCCCAGCTAATACTACTAGTGTCATTGCCATCACTGTACTGACCCCCGTACACATTCCCAGCTAATACTACTGTTGTCATTGCACTGACTGTACTGACCTCTGCACACACTCCTAGCTAATATTGCACTCATTGTACTGACCTCCAGACACATTCCCAGCTAATACTATTAGTGTCACTGCACTCACTGTGCTGACCTCTGGACACATTCCCAGCTAATAGTACTACTGACATTGCACTCATTGTACTGACCACCGTACACATTCCCAGCTAATACTACTACTGTCATTGCACTCACTGTAGTGGCCTCCACACACATTTCCAACTATTACTACCACTGTTATTGCACCCACTGTAGTGACCTCTGTAAACATTCCCAGCTAATACTACTACTGTCATTGCACTCACTGTACTGACCTCCGGACACATTCCCAACTAGTACTACTGCTGTTATTGCACACACTGTACTGACCTCTGCACACATTCCAAGCTAATAGTACTACTGTTATTGCACTCCCTCTACTGACCTCCGCACACATTCCCAGCTAATAATACTACAGTCATTGCACTCACTGTACTGACCACCAGACACTTTCCCAGCAAATACCACTACTGTCATTACACTCAGTGTACTGACCTCTGGACACATTCCCAGCTAATGCTACTACTCTCATTGCACTCACTGTAGTGATCCCCATACACTTTCACAGGTAATACAACTACTGTCATTGCACTCACTGTACTCACCTTTGGTCACATTCCCAACTAGTACTACGACTGTCATTGCACTCACTGTACTGACCTCCAGACACTTTCCCAGCTAATACTACTACTGTCATTACACTCATTGTACTGACCTGTGGACACATTTCAGCTAATACTACTGCAGTCATTGCACTCACTGTACTTACCTCTGGACACATTCCAAGCTAATACTACTACTGTTTTAGCACTGACTGTACTCACTTCTGCACACATTCCCAGCTAATACTACTACTGTCATTGCACTCACTATACTGACCTCCATACGCATTCCCAGCTCATAGTACTACTGTCATTGCACTCATTGTAGTGACCTCTGTACACATTCCCAGCTAATACTACTGCTGTTATTGCACTCACTGTACTGACCTCCGGACACATTCCAGCTAATACTTCTACAGTCATTGCACTCACTATCGTGACCTCTGTAGATATTCCGAGCTAATACTACTACTGTCATTGCACTCACAATACTGACCTCTCGACACATTCCCAGCTAAAACTACTACTGTCATTGCACTCATTGTACTGACTTCCAGACACTTTCCCAGCAAATACTACTACTGTCATTACACTCAGTGTACTGACCTCCAGACACATTCCAACTAATACTACTACAGTCATTGCACTCACTGTACTAACCTCTGGACACATTCCCAGCTAATACTACAACTATCATTGCACTCACCATACTGACCTCCGGACACATTCCAGCTAATGCTACTATAGTCATTGCCCTCATTGTACTATACTCCAGACACATTCCCAACTAGTAGTACTACGGTTATTGCACTCTCTGTCCGGACCACCGTACACATTTCCAGCTAATACTACTACAGTCATGGCACTCATTGTACTGACATCTGGACACAATCCAGCTAATACTACTACTGTCATTGCACTCATTGTAGTGACCTCCGGACACAGTCCAGCTAATACTACTATTGTCAATGCACTCATTGTTCTGATGTCTGGGCACATTCCCAACTAATACTACTACTGTCATTCCACTCACTGTATTGACCTCCAGACACATTCCCAGCTAATAGTATTACTGTTATTCCACTCATTGTACTGACTGCTGGACAAATTTCCAGCTAATACTACCAGTGCCATTGCACTCACGTTACTGACTTCTGGACACATTCCCAGCTAATACTACTAGTGTCATTGCACTCACCCTACTGATATCCGGTCACATTCCTAATACCACTACTGTCATTGCACTCACTGTACTGACCTCCGGACACATTCCCAGCTGATACTACTACAGTCATTGCACTCACTGTACTGACCTGCTCACAAATTCCCAGCTAATACTACTACAGTCATTGCACTCATTGTACTGACATCTGGACACATTCCCAGCTAAAACTACTATTGTCATTGCACTCACTGTACTTTCCTCTAGACACATTCCCAGCTAGTACTACTACTGTCTCTGCACTCAACATACTGACCTCCATACACATTCCCAGCTAATACTACTATTGTTATTGCACTCACTGTACTGACCTCCAGACACTTTCCCAGCAAATACTACTGCTGTCATTGCACTCAGTGTGCTGACCTCTGCACACATTCCCAGCTAATACTACTAGTGTCATTGCCATCACTGTACTGACCCCCGTACACATTCCCAGCTAATACTACTGTTGTCATTGCACTGACTGTACTGACCTCTGCACACACTCCCAGCTAATATTGCACTCATTGTACTGACCTCCAGACACATTCCCAGCTAATACTATTAGTGTCACTGCACTCACTGTGCTGACCTCTGGAAACATTCCCAGCTAATAGTACTACTGACATTGCACTCACTGTACTGACCACCATACACATTCCCAGCTAATACTACTACTGTCATTGCACTCACTGCAGTGGCCTCCACACACATTCCCAACTATTACTACCACTGTTATTGCACACACTGTAGTGACCTCTGTAAACATTCCCAGCTAATACTACTACTGTCATTGCACTCACTGTACTGACCTCCGGACACATTCCCAACTAGTACTACTGCTGTTATTGCACACACTGTACTGACCTCTGCACACATTCCAAGCTAATAGTACTACTGTTATTGCACTCCCTCTACTGACCTCCGCACACATTCCCAGCTAATAATACTACAGTCATTGGACTCACTGTACTGACCACCAGACACTTTCCCAGCAAATACTACTACTGTCATTACACTCAGTGTACTGACCTCTGGACACATTTCAGCTAATACTACTACAGTCATTGCACTCACTGTGCTTACCTCTGGACACATTCCCAGCTAATACTGTTTTAGCACTGACTGTACTCACTTCTGCACACATTCCCAGCTAATACTACTACTGTCATTGCACTCATTGTACTGACCTTCTGACACATTCCAGCAAATACTACGACAGTCATTGCACTCAGTGTACTGACCTCTGCACACATTCCCAGCTATTACTACTAGTGTCATTGCACTCACTGTACTGACCCCTGTATACATTCCCAGCTAATACTACTACTGTCACTGCACTCACTGTGCTGACCTTCGGACACATTCCCAGCTAATGGTACTACTGTCAATGCATTCATTGTACTGACCACCGTACGCATTCTCAGCAAATATTACTCCAGTCATTGCCCTCATTGGCGTGACCTCTTTACACATTCCCAGCTATTACTAATACTGTCATTGCACTCATTGTACTGACGTCCAGACACATTCCAGCTAATACTACTACAGTCATTACACTCACTGTAGTGACCGCTGGATACATTCCCAGCTAATGCTACTACTGCCATTGCACTGACTATACTGACCACTGCCCACATTCCCAGCTAATACTAATACTGTCATTGCACTCATTGTATTGACCTCTGGACACATTCCCACTAATACTAGTAGAGTGATTGCAATCAGTGTACTGACCTCCGCACACATTAACAGCTAATACTACTACAGTCATTGCACTCATTGTAGTGACCTCTGTACACATTCACAGCTAATACTACTACTGTCATTGCACTCATTGTGACCTGTGCACACAATCCCAGCTAATACTACTAGTGTAATTGCCCTCACTGTACTGACCCCCATACACATTCCCAGCTAATATTACTAGTGTCATTCTACTGACTGTATTGACCTATGCACACACTCCCAGCTACTACTACTCTCATTGCACTCATTGTATTGACCTCCAGACACATTCCCAGCTAATACTACTAGTGTCATTGCACTCACTGTACTGACCCTTGTACACATTTTCAGCTAATGCTACTACTTTCACTGCACTAACTGTGCGGATCTCCGGAAACATTCCCAGCTAATAGTACTACTGTCATTGCACTCACTGTACTGACCACTGTGCACATTCCCAGCTAATACTACTACTGTCATTGCACTTACTTTAGTGACCGCTGCACACATTCCCAGCTAATACTACCACTGTCATTGCACTCACTGTAGTGACCGCTGTACACATTCCCAGCTAATACTACTGCGGTTATTGCTCTCACTGTACTGACCTCTGCACACATTCCCAGCTAATAGTACTACTGTCATTGCACTCCCTGTACTGACCTCAGCACACATTCCCAGCTAATATTACTACATTCATTGCACTCATTGTACTGGCCTCCAGACACTCTCCCAGCAAATACTACTACTGCCATTACCCTCACTATGCTGTCCTTCATACGCATTCCCAGCTAATAGTACTACTGTCATTGCACAAATTGTAGTGACCTCTGTACACATTCCCAGCTAATACTACTGCTGTTATTGCACTCACTGTACTGAGCCTCGGACACATTACCAGCTAATTCTGCTACAGTCTTCGCCCTTATTGTACTGTTCTCCGTAACATTCCCAACTAGTATTACTACTGTCATTGCACTCTTTGTACTGACCTCCGAACAAATTTCCAGCTAATTCTACTACTATCAGTGCACTCACTGTACTGGCGTCCAAAAACATTCCCAGCTAATACTACTACAGTCATTGCACTCATTGTTGTGACCTCTGTACAAATTCCCAGCTAATACTACTACTGTCATTGCATTCACCGTACTGACCTCCGGACACATTCCCAGCTAAAACTACTACTGTCATTGCACTCATTGTACTGACCTCTGGACATATTCCCAGCTAATAGTACTACTGTCATTACACTCACTGTACTGATGTCTGCACACATTCCCAGCTAATACTACTACTGTCATTGCCCTCATTGTACTAACCTACGTACACATTCCCAGCTAATACTACTACTGTCATTGCACTCCCTGTACTGACCTCTGGGCACATTCCCAGCAAATACTACTACTGTCATTGCACTCATTGTACTGACCTCCAGACACATTCCCAACTAGTACTACTGCTGTTATTGCACTCACTGTACTGAGCCTCGGACACATTACCAGCTAATTCTGCTACAGTCTTCGCCCTTATTGTACTGTTCTCCGTAACATTCCCAACTAGTATTACTACTGTCATTGCACTCACTGTACTGACCTCTGCACATATTCCCAGCTAATAGTACTACTGTCATTGCACTCAGTGTACTGACCTCTGCACACATTCCCAGCTAATACTACTACAGTCATTGCACTCACTGTACTGACCTCCAGACACTTTCCCAGCTAAAACTACTACTTTCATTGCACTCACTGTACTTACAACCAGACACATTCCCAGCTAGTACTACTACTGTCTTTGCACTTAACATACTGACCTCCGGACACATTCCCAGCTAATACTACTACCGTCATTGCACTCACTGTACTGACCACCAGACACTTTTCCAGCTAATACGATTATTGTAATTGCACTCTTTGTACTGACCTCCAGACACATTCCCAGCTAATACTACTACTGTCATTGCACTCACTGTACTGACCTCTGGACACTTTTCCAGCTGATAGTACTACTGTCATTGTACTCACTGTACTGAACGTCGGACACATTCCCAGCTAATACTACTACTGTCATTGTACTCACTGTACTGAACGTCGGACACATTCCCAGCTAATACTACTACTGTCATTGCACTCACTATACTGACCTCCATACGCATTCCCAGCTCATAGTACTACTGTCATTGCACTCATTGTAGTGACCTCTGTACACATTCCCAGCTAATACTACTGCTTTTATTGCACTCACTGTACTGACCTCCGGACACATTCCAGCTAATACTTCTACAGTCATTGCACTCACTGTCGTGACCTCTGTACACATTCCGAGCTAATACTACTACTGTCATTGCACTCACAATACTCACCTCTGGACACATTCCCAGCTAAAACTACTACTGTCATTACACTCAGTGTACTGTCCTCTGGGCACATTCCAACTAATACTACTACAGTCATTGCACTCACTGTACTAACCTCTGGACACATTCCCAGCTAATACTACAACTATCATTGCACTCACCATACTGACCTCCGGACACATTCCAGCTAATGCTACTATAGTCATTGCCCTCATTGTACTATACTCCGGACACATTCCCAACTAGTAGTACTACCATTATTGCACTCTCTTTCCTGACCACCGTACACATTTCCAGCTAATACTACTACAGTCATTGCACTCATTGTACTGACATCTGGACACATTCCAGCTAATACTACTACTGTCATTGCACTCATTGTAGTCACCTCCGGACACAGTCCAGCTAATACTACTATTGTCACTGCACTCATTGTTCTGATCTCCGGGCACATTCCCAACTAATACTACTACTGTCATTCCACTAACTGTATTGACCTCCAGACACATTCCCAGCTAATAGTATTACTGTCATTCCACTCATTGTACTGACCGCCGGACAAATTTCCAACTAATACTACCAGTGTCATTGCACTCACGTTACTGACCTCTGGACACATTCCCAGCTAATACTACTAGTGTCATTGCACTCACTCTACTGATATCCGTACACATTCCTAATACCACTACTGTCATTGCACTCACTGTACTGACCTCCGGACACATTCCCAGCTGATACTACTACTGTCATTGCACTCACTGTCCTGACCTGCTCACAAATTCCCAACTAATACTACTACTGTCATTGCACTCATCGTACTGACCTCCGGACACACTCCCAGGTAAAACTACTACTGTCATTGCACTCATTGTACTGACCTCCGGACATATTCCCAGATAATAGTACTACTGTCATTGCACTCACTGTACTGACCTCTGCACACATTCCCAGCTAATACTAATACTGTCAATGCAATCACCGTACTGGCCTCTGGACACATTCCCAGCTAAAACTACTACTGTCATTGAACTCATTGTACTAACCTCCGGAAATATTCCCAGTTAATACTACTACTGTCATTGCACTCACTGTACTGACCTCTGCACACATTCCCAGCTAATACTACTACTGTCATTGGACTCATTGTACTGACCTCCATACACATTCCCAGCTAATATTACTACTGTCATTGCACTCACTGTACTGACCTCCGGACACATTACCAACTAATACTACTACTGTCATTGCATTCACTGTACTGTCCTCAGGACACATTCCCAACTAGTAGTACTACTGTTATTGCACTCACAGTCCTGACAACTGTACACATTCCCAGCTAATACTACTACAGTCATTGCAATCATTGTAGTGACCTCTGTACACATTCCCAGTGAAAACTACTACTGTCATTGCACTCACTGTTCTAACCTCTGGACACATTCCCAGCTAATACTACAACTATCATTGCACTCACCATACTGACCTCCGGACACATTACAGCTAATGCTACTACAGTCATTGCCCTCATTGTACTGTCCTCCGGACACATTCCCAACTAGTAGTACTACCGTACATATTTCCAGCTTATACTACTACAGTCTTTGCACTCATTGTAGTGACCTCTGTACACTTTCCCAGCTAATACTACTACTGTCATTGTACGCATTGTACTGATCTCGGGACACATTCCAGCTAATACTACTGCTGTCATTGCACTCACTGTACTGACCTCTGGACACATTCCCAGCTAATACTACTACTGTCATTGCACTCATTGTTCTGACCTTCGTACACATGCCAGCTAATACTACTGCAGTCATTGCACTCAGTATACTGACCTCCAGTCCTTTTCCCAGCAAATACTACTACTGTCATTGCACTGAGTGTGCTGACCTCTGCACACATTCCCAGCTAATAGTACTAGTGTCATTGCCAACACTGTACTGAACCCCGTACACATTCCCAGCTAATACTACTAGTGTCATTGAACTCACTGTACTGACCTCTGCACACATTCACATCTAATACTACTACTGTCTTTACACTGACCTTCGGACACAATCCAGCTAATTCTACTGCAGTCATTGCACTCACTGTACTGACCTCCAGACACTTTCCCAGCAAATACTACTACTGTCATTGCACTCACTGTACTGACCTCTGCACACATTCCCAGCTAATACTACTAGTGTCATTGCACTGACTGTACGGACCTCTGCACACACTCCCAGCTAGTACTACTACTGTCATTGCACTCATTGTACTGACCTCCGGACACATTCCCAGCTAATACTACTAGTGTCATTGCACTCACTTTACTGACTCCTGTACACATTCCCAGCTAATACTACTACTGTCACTGCACTCACTGTGCTGACCTCTGGACACATTCCCAGCTAATAGTACTACTGTCATTGCTCTCACTGTACTGACCACCGTACACATTTCCAGCTAATACTACTACTGTCATTGAACTCACTGTATTGACTCCACACACATTCCTAGCTAATACTACCACTGTCATTGCACTCAGTGTAGTGACATCTGTACACATTCCGAGCTAAGACTACTGCTGTTATTGCACTCACTGTACTGACCTCTGGACCCATTCCCAACTAGTACTACTACTTTCACTGCACTCACTGTACTGACCACAGTACACATTCCCAGCTAATACTACTACTGTCATTGCACTCAGTGTACTGACCTCCGGACACATTCCCACCTAATACTACTACAGTCATTGCACTCACTGTACTAACCTCTGGACACATTCCCAGCTAATACTACAACCATCACTACACTCACCATACTGACCTCCGGGCACATTCCAGTTAATGCTACTACAGTCATTGCCCTCATTGTACTGTCCTCGGGACACATTCACAACTAGTAGTACTACCATTATTGCACTCTCTGGCTTGACCACCATACACATTTTCAGCTTATATTACTGCAGTCATTGCACTCATTGTAGTGACCTCTATACACATTCACAGCTAATACTACTACTGTCATTTCACTCATTGTACTGACCTCCGGACACATTCCAGCTAATACTACTACTGTCATTGCACTCACTGTACTGACCTCTGGACACATTCCCAGCTAATACTACTACTGTCATTTCACTCATTGTTCTGACGTTCGTACACATTCCAGCTAATACTACTGCAGTCATTGCACTCACTATACTGACCTCCAGTCCTTTTCCCAGCAAATGCTACTACTGTTATTGCACTCAGTGTGCTGACCTCTGCACACATTCCCAGCTAATAGTACTAGTGTCATTGCCATCACTGTACAGACCCCCGTACACATTTCCAGCTAATACTACTAGTGTCATTGAACTCACTGTACTGACCCCTGTACACATTCCCAGCTAATAGTACTACTGTCATTGCACTCACTGTACTGACCACTGAACACATTTCCAGCTAATACTACTACTGTCATTGCGCTCACTGTAGTGACCTCCACACACATTCCCAGATAATACTACCACTATGATTGCACTCACTGTAGTGACCTCTGTACACATTCCCAGCTAACCCTACTGCTGTTATTGCACTTACTGTACTGACCTCCAGACACATTCCCTGCTAATACTACTACTGTCATTGCACTCACTGTACTGACCACTGGTCACATTCCCAACTAGTACTACTGCTGTTATTGCACTCCCTGTACTGACCTCCACACACATTCCCAGCTTATACTACTACTATCATTGCACTGACTGTACTGACCTCTACACACATTCCCAGCTAATACAACTACTATCATTGCACTCCCTGTACTGACCCCCGTACACATTCCCAGCTAATACTACTACTGTCATTGCACTCACTGTACTGACCTCTGCACACATTCCCAGCTAATACTACTAGTGTCATTGCACTGACTGTATGGACCTCTGCACACACTCCCAGCTAGTACTACTACTGTCATTGCACTAATTGTACTGACCTCCGGACACATTCCCAGCTAATACTATTATTGTCATTGCACTCACTTTACTGACTCCTGTACACATTTCCCAGCTAATGCTACTACTGTCACTGCACTCACTGTGCTGACCTCCGGACACACTCCCAGCTAATAGTACTACTGTCATTGCTCTCACTGTACTGACCACCATACATATTTCCAGCTAATACTACTACTGTCATTGAACTCACTGTATTGACTCCACACACATTCCTAGCTAATACTACCACTGTCATTGCACTCAGTGTAGTGACATCTGTACATATTCCGAGCTAATACTACTGCTGTTATTGCACTCACTGTACTGACCTCTGGACCCATTCCCAACTAGTACTACTACTTTCACTGTGCTCACTGTACTGACCACAGTGCACATTCCCAGCTAATACTACTACTGTCATTGCACTCCGTGTACAGACCTCCAGACACATTCCCACCTAATACTACTATAGTCATTGCACTCACTGTACTAACCTCTGGACACATTCCCAGCTAATACAACTACTATCATTGCACTCCCTGTACTGACCCCCGTACACATTCCAGTTAATGCTACTACAGTCATTGCACTCATTGTACTGTCCTCTGGACACATTCACAACTAATAGTACTACCATTATTGCACTGTACTAACCGCTGGACACATTTCAGCTAATATTACTACAGTCATTGCACTGACTGTAGTGACCTCATACACATTCTCAGCTAATACTACTACTGTCATTTCACTCATTGTACTGACCTCCAGACACTTTAGGAAATACTACTACTGTCATTGCACTCACTGTACTGACCTCTGGACACATTCCCAGCTGATACTACTACTGTCATTGCACTCACTGTTCTGACCTCGCCACACATTCCAGCTAATACTACTGCAGTCATTGCACTCACTGTACTGACCTCCAAACATTCCCAGCTAATACTACTACTGTCATTGCACTCACTGTGCTGACCTCTGCACACATTCCCAGCTAATAGTACTAGTGTCATTGCACTCACTATACGGACCTCCATATGCATTCCCAGCTAATACTACTAGTGTCATTGAACTCACTGTACTGACCTCTGTACACATTTCCAGCTAATAGTACTACTGTCATTGCACTCACTGTACTGACCACTGAACACATTTCCAGCTACTACTACTGTCATTGCACTCACTGTACTGTCCTCCACGGACACATTCCCAGATAATACTACTACTGTGATTCCACTCTGTAGTGACCTCTGTACACATTCCCAGCTAACCCTACTGCTGTTATTGCATTTACTGTACTGACCTCTGACACATTTCTGCTAATACTACTACTGTCATTGCACTCACTGTACTGACCACTGGTCACTTTTCCAACTAGTACTACTGCTGTCATTGCACTCACTGTACTGACCACTGCACACATTCCCAGCTTATACTACTACTATCATTGCACTGACTGTACTGACCTCTACACACATTCCCAGCTAATACATCTACTATCATTGCACTCCCTGTACTGACCCCCGTACACATTCCCAGCTAATACTACTACTGTCATTGCACTCATTGTACTGACCTCTGGACATATTTCAGATAATACTACTACAGTCACTGTACTAACCGCTGGACACATTCCCAGCTAATACTACTACTACTATCATTGCACTGACTGTACTGACGTCCGCACATATTCTCAGCTATTACTACTACAGTCATTGCACTCACTGTACTGACAGCCAGACACTTTCCCAGGAAATACTACTACTGTCATTACACTCAGTGTACTGACCTCTGCACACATTCCCAGCTGATACAGCTACTGTCATTGCACTCACTGTACTCACCTCCGGACACATTCCCAGCTAGTACTACTACTGTCATTGCACTCACTGTACTGACCCCCATAAACATTCCCAGCTAATACTACTACTGTTATTGCACTCACTGTACTGACCTCCGGACTCATTCAAAGCTAGTACTACTACTGTCATTGCACTCACTATACTGACCTCCATATGCATTCCCAGCTCATAGTACTACTGTCATTGCACTCATTGTAGTGACCTCTGTACACATTTCCAGCTAATACTACTGCTGTTATTTCACACACTATACTGACCTCCGGACACATTTCCAGCTAATTCTACTACAGTCATTGCTCTCATTGTACTGTCCTCCGGACACATTCCCAACTAGTAGTACTACTGTTATTGCACTCTCTGTCCAGACCACTGTACACATTTCCAGCTAATTCTACTACAGTAATTGCACTCATTGTAGTGACCTCTGTACACATTTCAAGGTTATACTACTACTGTCATTGCACTCATTGTACTGACCTCTGGACACATTCCAGCTAATACTACTACTGTCATTGCACTCAGTGTGTTGACCTCTGCACACATTCCCAGCTAATACTACTACTGTCATTGCACTAACTGTACTGAGCTCTGCACACATTCACATCTAATACTACTACTGTCTTTACACTGACCTCTGGACACAATCCAGCTAATACTACGGCAGTCATTGCACTCATTGTACTGACCTCCAGACACTTTCCCAGCAAATACTACTACTGTCATTGCACTCATTGTACTGACCTCCAGACACATTCCAGCTAATACTACTTGTCATTGCACTCACTGTACTGACCTCTTTACACATTCCCAGCTAATACTACTACTGTCATTGCACTCATTGTATTGACCTCCGGACACATTCCAGCTAATACTACTTCAGTCATTACACTCACTGTACTGACCTCTGGACACATTCCCAGCTAATACTACTACTGTCATTACACTCATTGTATTGACCTCCGGACACATTCCCAGCTAATGCTACTAGTGTCATTGCACTCACTCTACTGACCCATGTACACATTCCCAGCTAATAGTAGTACTGTCACTGCACTCACTGTGCTGACCAACGTTCACATTCCCAGCTTATACTGGTATTCTTATTGTACTCACTGTAGTGACCTCCACACACATTCCCAACTAATACTACCACTGTCACTGCACTCACTGTAGTGACCTCTCTACACATTCCCAGCTAATACTACTGCTGTTATTGCACTCACTGTACTGACCTGTGGACACATTCCCAACTAGTACTACTGCTTTTATTGCACTCACTGCACTGAGCTCTGCACACATTCCCAGCTAATGGTACTACTGTCAATGCACTCCCTGTACTGACCTCTGCACACATTCCCAGCTAATACTACTACAGTCATTGAACTCACTGTACTGAACTCCAGACACTTTCTCAGCAAATACTACTACTGTCATTACACTCAGTGTACTGACCTCTGCACACATTCCCAGCTAATACTACTACTGTCATTGCACTCACTGTACTGACCCTCGTACACATTCCCAGCTAATACTACTACTGTCATTGCACTCACTGTACTGACCCTCATACACATTCCCAGCTAATACTACTACTGTCATTGCACTCGTTGTACTGACCTCCGGACACATTCCAGCTAATACAACTACAGTCATTACACTCATTATACTGATCTCTGGATACATTCCCAGCTAATACTACTACTGTCATTGCACTGACTGTACTGACCTCTGCCCACATTCCCAGCTAATACTACTACTGTCAGTCATTGCACTCACTGTACTGACCTCCGGACACATTCCCAGCTAATACTGCTACTGTCATTGCACTCACTGTACTGACCTCTGCACGCATTCCCAGCTCATACTACTGCTGTCATTGCACTCACTGTACTGACCTTTGGACACATTTCCAGCTAATACTACTTCTGTCATTGCACTCAATGTACAGACCTCCGTACGCATTCCCAGGTAATACTACTTCTATCATTGCACTCACTTTACTGAGCTCCGTATGCATTCCCAGCTAGTACTACTACTGTCATTGCACTCACTGTACTGACCTCCGTACGCATTTCCAGCTAGTACTATTACTGTCATTGCACTCACTGTACTGACCTCTGTACACATTCCCAGCTAAAACTATTGCTGTTATTGCATTCACTGTACTGACCTCCGGACGTTTTCCCTAATGCACGCTACTAAAGTCTTCGGTGTACTGACCTCTGCACACATTACCAGCTAATACTACTAGTGTCATTGCACTCACTGTACTGACCCTGTAAACATTCCCAGCTAATACTACTTCTGTTATTGCACTCACTGTACTGACCACCGTACACATTCCCAGCTAAAAGTACTACTGTCATTGCACTCACTGTACTGACATCCAGACACATTCCCAGCTAATACTACTACAGTCATTGCACTCATTATCGTGACCTCTGTACACATTCCCAGCTAATACTACTACTGTCATTGCACTCACTGTACTGACCTCTGGACATGTTCCCAGCTAATACTACTACTCTCATTGCACTCACTGTACTGACCTCCGGACACATTCCCAACTATTATTATTACTGTTATTACACTCACTGTACTGACCTCTGCACATATTCTCAGCTAATACTACTGCTGTTATTGCACTCACTGTACTGACCTCCAGACACATTTCCAGCTAATACTACTACTGTCATTGCACTCACTGTACTGACCTCCGTACACATTCTCAGCTAATACTACTGCTGTTATTGCACTCACCTTACTGACCTCCAGACACATTCCCAGCTAGTACTACTACTGTCATTGCACTCACTATACTGACCTCCATACACATTCCTAGCTCCTAGTACAGCTGTCATTGCACTCATTGTAGTGACCTCTGTACACATTCCCTGCTAATACTACTGCTGTTATTGCAGTCACTGTACAGACCTCCGGACACATTCCAGCTAATGCTACTACAGTCATTCCCCTCATTGTATTGCCCTCCGGACACATTCCCAACTAATAGTACTACTATTATTGCACTCTCTGTCCTGACCACCGTACACATTCCGAGCTAATACTACTACAGTCATTGCACTCACTGTACTGACCTCCAGACACTTTCCCAGGGAATACTAATACTGTCATTGCACTCACTGTACTGATCCCCGTACACATTCCCAGCTAATACTACTACTGTCATTGCACTCACTGTACTGACCTCCGGACACATTCCCAACTAGTACTGCTACTTTCATTGCACTCACTGTACTGACCACCGTACACGTTCCCAGCTAATACTACTACTGCTGTCATTCCACTCAGTGTACTGACCTCCAAACACATTTCCAGCTAATAGTACTACTGTCTTCTGTGTGGAGTCTGCATGTCCTCCCTGTGGTCGCGTGGATTTCCTCCAGATGCTCCGGTTTCCGCCCACATCTCAAAGACACGCTGTAGGTGGATTGGACACTTTAAATTGGCTGTAGGTGTGAGTGCATGTATGTGTGTTCCTTCTGTGGAAGGTTGGGTGCTGGGCTGGCAACTCGACACCGTAAAACTCCACTGCCAATCATGTGTTTGGCAGTGAGTCATGTGTTGTGACCTAACCGAAAAAGCCGACAGGTGAGCGTCACAAAGGACTCAGGAAGAAGAAAGCAATACTGCTGTTATTGCAGTCTGTGTCCTGACCACCGTACACATTTCCAGCTTATACTACTACAGTCTTTGCACTCATTGTAGTGACCTCGGGACACATTCCAGCTAATACTTCTTCAGTTATTTCACTAACTGTACTGACCTCTGGACACATTCCCAGCTAATACTACTACTGTCATTGCACTCACTGTACTGACCTTTGCACATATTCCCAGCTAATACTACTACTGTCATTCCACTCATTGTTCTGACCTCCGTACACATTCCAGCTAATACCACTGCAGTCATTGCCCTCACTATACTGACCTCCAGTCCCTTTCCCAGCAAATACTACTACTGTCATTGCACTCAGTGTGCTGACCCCCGTACGCATTCCCAGCTAATACTACTGTTGTCATTGTACTGGCTGTACTGACCTCTGCACACACTCCCAGCTAATACTACTACTATCATTGCAGTCATTGCACTGACCTCCGGACACATTCCCAGCTAATACTACTAGTGTCATTGAACTCACTGTACTGACCCCCGTACACATTTCCAGCTAATACTACTGCTGACATTGCACTCACTGTAGTGACCTCCACACACATTCCCAATTAATACTACTACTGTCATTGCACTCACTGTACTGACCACTGCACACATTACAGGCTAATACTACTACAGTCTCTGCACTCACTGTACTGACCTCCAGACACTTTCCCGGCAGATACTACTACTGTCATTGCACTCAGTGTACTGACCTCTGCACACATTCCCAGCTAATACAACTACTATCATTGCACTCCCTATACTGACCCCTGAACACATTCCCAGCTAATACAACTACTTTCATTGCACTCATTGTACTGACCTCTGGACACATTCCAGATAATACTACTACAGTCATTGCACTCACTGTACTAACCGCTGGACACATTCCCAGCTAATAATACTACTGTCATTGCACTGACTGTACTGACCTCTGCACACATTCCCAGCTGATACAACTACTGTCATTGCACTCACTGTACTGATTGCACAAACTGTACTCACCTCTGGACACATTCCCAGCTAGTACTACTACTGTCATTGCACTCACTGTACTGACCCCCGTACACATTCCCAGCTAATACTACTACTGTCATTGCACTCACTGTACTGACCTCCAGACACGTTCCCAGCTAGTACTACTACTGTCATTGCACTCCCTGTACTGACCCCCGTACACAGTCCCAGCTAATACAACTACTTTCATTGCACTCATTGTACTGACCTCTGGACACATTCCAGATAATACTACTACAGTCAATGCATTCACTGTACTGACCCCCGTACACATTCCCAGCTAATAATACTACTGTCATTGCACTAACTGTACTCACCTCTGGACACATTCCCAGCTAGTACTACTACTGTCATTGCACTCACTGTACTGACCCCCGTACACATTCCCAGCTAATACTACTACTGTCATTGCACTGACTGTACTGACCTCCGGACACATTCCCAGCTAGTACTACTACTGTCATTGCACTCACTGTACTGACCTCCATATGCACTCCCAGCTCATAGTACTACTGTCATTGCACTCATTGTAGTGACCTCTGTACACATTTCCAGCTAATACTACTGCTGTTATTGCACTCACTATACTGTCCTCTGGACACTTTTCCAGCTAATTCTACTACAGTCATTGCTTTCATTGTACTGTCCTCCGGACACATTCCCAACTAGTAGTACTACTGTTATTGCACTCTCTGTCCAGACCACTGTACACATTTCCAGCTAATTCTACTACAGTCATTGCACTCATTGTAGTGACCTCTGTACAGATTTCAAGGTTATACTACTACTGTCATTGCACTCATTGTACTGACCTCTGGACACATTCCAGCTAATACTACTACTGTCATTGCACTCAGTGTGTTAACCTCTGCACACATTCCCAGCTAATACTACTACTGTCATTGCACTCACTGTACTGACCTCCATACACTTTCCCAGCAAATATTACTACTGTCATTGCACTCACTGTACTGACCTCTACACACATTCCCAGCTAATACTACTACTGTCATAGCCCTCACTTTACTGACCCCTGTACACATTCCCAGCAAATACTACTAGTGTCATTGCACTGACTGTACTGACCTCTGCACACATTCCCAGCTAATACTACTACTGTCATTGCACTCAATGTACTGACCTCTGGACACATTCCCAGCAAATACTACTACTGTCAATAAACTCAGTGTACTGACCTCTGCACACATTACCAGCTAATACTACTGTCATTGCACTCACTGTATTGACCTCCGCTCACATTCATAGTTAATACTAACACTTGTCATTGTACTCACTGTAGTGACCTCTGTACACATTCCGAGCTAAGACTACTACTTTCACTGCACTCACTGTACTGACCACAGTACACATTCCCAGCTAATACTACTACTATCATTGCACTCACTGTACTAACCTCTGGACACATTCGCAGCTAATACTACAGCTATCACTAAACTCACCATACTGACCTCCGGGCACATTCCAGTTAATGCTACTACAGCCATTGCCCTCATTGTACTGTCCTCTGGACACATTCGCAACTAGTAGTACTACCATTATTGCACTCTCTGTCTTGACCACCATACACATTTCAAGCTTATATTACTGCAGTCATTGCACTCATTGTAGTGACCTCTATACACATTCACATTTAATACTATTACTGTCATTTCACTCATTGTACTGACCTCCGGACACATTCCACCAAATACTACTGCTGTCATTGCACTCACTGTACTGACCTCTGCACACATTCCCAGCTAATACTACTACTGTCATTGCACTCATTGTACTGACCTCCAGACACATTCCAGCTAATACTACTTCAGTCATTGCACTCACTGTACTGACCACTGGACACATTCCCAGCTAATACTACTACTGTCATTACACTCATTGCACTGACCTCCGGACACATTCCCAGCTAATACTACTAGTGTCATTGCACTCACTCTACTATCCCCTGTACACATTCCCAGCTAATAGTAGTACTGTCCCTGCACTAATTGTGCTGACCTCCAGACACATTCCCAGCCAATAGTACTACTGTCATTGCACTCACTGTACTGACCACCGTTCACATTCTCAGCTTATACTACTGTTGTCATTGCACTCACTGTACTGACCTGCAGACACATTCCCAACTAGTACTACTGCTTTTAGTGCACTCACTGCACTGAGCTCTGCACACATTCCCAGCTAATAGTACTACTGTCAATGCACTCCCTGTACTGACCTCTGCACACATTCCCAGCTAATACTACTACAGTCATTGCACTCAGTGTACATGACCTCTGCACACATTCCCAGCAAATACTACTACTGTCATTGCACTCACTGTACTGACCCTCATACACATTCCCAGCTAATACTACTACTGTCATTGTACTCATTGTACTGACCTCCGGACACATTCCAGCTAATACTACTACAGTCATTACACTCATTGTACTGATCTCTGGACACATTCCCAGCTAATATTACTACTGTCATTGCACTGACTGTACTGACCTCTGCCCACATTCCCAGCTAATACTAGTACTGTCAGTCATTGCACTCACTGTACTGACCTCTGGACACATTCCCAGCTAATACTGCTACTGTCATTGCACTCACTGTACTGACCACTGCACGCATTCCCAGCTAATACTACTGCTGTCATTGCACTCACTGTACTGACCTTTGGACACATTTCCAGCTAATACTACTTCTGGCATTGCACTCAATGTACAGACCTCCGTATGCATTCCCAGCTAATACTACTTCTATCATTGCACTCACTTTACTGACCTCTGTACGCATTCCCAGCTAGTACTACTACTGTCATTGCACTCACTGTACTGACCTCTGTACGCATTTCCAGCTAGTACTACTACTGTCATTGCACTCACTGTACTGACCTCCGTACGCATTCCCAGCTAAAACTACTGCTGTTATTGCACTCACTGTACTGACCTCTGGACACATTTCCCGCTAATGCTACTAAAGTCTTTGCCCTCACTGTAGTGTCCTCCGGAAACATTCCCAACTAGTAGTACCACCGTTATTGCATTCACTGTCCTGACCACCATACACATTCGCAGCTAATACTACTACAGTTATTCTACTCATTGTAGTGACCTCTGTACACATTCCCTGCTAATACTACTACTTTCATTTCACTCATTGTACTGGCCTCCAGACACATTCCCAGCAAAAACTACTTCTGTCATTGCATTCAGTGTACTGACCCCTGTACATATTTCCAGGTAATACTACTAATTTCAATGCACTCACTGTGCTGACCACCATACACATTCCCAGCTAATACTACTACTGTCATTGCACTCACTATACTGACCACTGTACACATTCCCAGCTAAATGTACTACTGTCATTGCACTCACTGTACTGACCTCTGGAGACATTCCCAGCTAATACTACTTCTATCATTGCACTCACTCTACTGGCCCTCCAGACACATTCTCAGCTAATACTACTGTCATTGAACTCACTGTATTGACTCCTCACACATTCCTAGCTAATACTACCACTGTCATTGCACTCAGTGTAGTGACATCTGTAATATCCAGCCAAGACTACCGCTGTTATTGCAACTCACTGTACCGGACCTCAGACCCATTCCCCAATCAGTACTGCACTCAGTGTAGTGACATCTGTACACATTCCGAGCTAAGACTACTGCTGTTATTGCTTTCACTGTGCTGACCTCTGGACCCATTCCCAACTAGTACTACTACTTTCACTGCGCTCACTGTACTGACCACAGTACACATTCCCAGCTAATACTACTACTATCATTGCACTCAGTAGACTGACCTCCGGACACATTCCCAGCTAATACTACTACAGTCATTGCATTCACTGTACTAACCTCTGGACACATTCGCAGCTAATACTACAGCTATCACTACACTCACCATACTGACCTCTGGGCACATTCCAGTTAATGCTACTACAGCCATTGCCCTCATTGCATTCATTGCACTCATTGTATTGACCTCTGTACACATTCCCAGCTAATACTACTGCTGTTTTTGCACTCACTGTACTGACCTCCGGACACATTTCCAGCTAATGCTACTACAGTCTTTCCCCTCATTGTACTGTCCTCCGGACACATTCCCAACTAGTAGTACTACCGTTGTTGCACTCACTGTTCTGACACCCATACACATTCCTAGCTAATACTACTACTACTCTCATTGCACTGACCTCCAGACACATTCCAGCTAATACGTCTACAGTCATTGCACTGAATGTACTGACCTCTGGACACATTCCCAGCTAATACTACAACTGTCATTGCAGTCACCATACTGACCTCCAGACACTTTCCAGCTAATGCTAGTACAGTCTTTGCTTTCATTGTACTGTCCTCCAGACACATTCCCAACTAGTAGTACTACAATTATTGCACTCACTGTTCTGACCACTGTACACGTTTCCAGCTAATACTACTACAGTCATTGCACTCATTGTAGTGACCTCTGTACACATTCCCAACTAATACTACTACTATCATTGCACTCAGTAGACTGACCTCCGGACACATTCCCAGCTAATACTACTACTGTCATTGCACTCACTGTACTAACCTCTGGACACATTCCCAGCAAATTCTGCTACTGTCATTGCACTCACTGTACTCACCTCCATACACATTCCCAGCTGGTACTACTACTGTCATTGCATTCACTGTACTCACCTCCATACACATTCCCAGCTGGTACTACTACTGTCATTGCACTCGCTATACTGACCACCATAAGCATTCCCAGCTCATAGTTCTACTGTCATTGTACTAATTGCAGTGACCTCTGCACACATTCCCAGCTAATACTACTGCTGTTATTGCACTCACTGTACTGACCTCCGGAGACATTTCCAGCTAATGCTACTACAGTCTTTGCCCTCATTGTACTGTCCTCCAGACACATTGTCCTCCAGACACATTCCCAACTAGTAATACTATCATTATTGCACTCATTGTCCTGACCACCGTACAAAATCCCAGCTAATACTACTACAGTCATTGCACTCATTGTAGTGACCTCTGTGCACATTCCCAGCTAATACTACTATAGTCTTTGCCCTCACTGTACTGTCCTCCGGAAACATTCCAGCTAATACTTCTGTAGTCATTGCACTCAATGCACTGACCTCCGGACACATTCCAGGTAATACTACTATAGTCATTGCACTCACTGTACTAACCTCCGGACACATTCCCAGGTAATACTACAGCTTCATTGCACTCACCATACTGACCTCCAGACACATTCC